>NC_137976.1:59856221-60028721 GCF_963924665.1 Micromys minutus | reverse complement strand
GGTGGTGGTGGTGGTGGTGGTGGTGGTGACAGTGGTGGTGGTGGTGGTGGTGACGGTGGTGGTGGTGGTGGTGGTGTTGGTGGTGATGGTGGTGGTGGTGATGGTGGTGGTGGTGGTGGTGGCGGTGATGGTGGTGGTGGTGATGGTGGTGGTGGTGGTGGTGGTCGTGGCGGTGGTGGTGGCGGCGGTGGTGGTTGTAGTGGTTGCTGGTTGGATATATCCTGATGATGAAGATCACACTTGCCCCAAGGAACTCCATGTCCCTAACCTAATGATACCAATGCCCCCGTTTTCCTTTAAGCTTCTTTATCTCCTACCTAGTGGTAGGGGGGTTGGAATGGAAAAGGGTGGAGTGGGGGGGGGCAAAGGAAAAAGAATAAAGTAGCCAAATTTACAATTACACACTAATCTGCAAAACCAGACATGCCATGTTGCTACAACCCGTACAACACAGGCCAAGAAAGTACTGGAGCTGCGCCTCCCAGCGGCGCCAGTTCACCTCAGTGTAGCACAGGGAGGCTCGGCTGTGTCAGGAGGTCGCTCTCCAGAGACCCTGTCTTCATCTCTCTGTTACTACCCGCCTTCACCCAGTGGCTGACCTCCCAAGGAGGTTCCTGTCCATATCAGCAACTTGGGCAGATAAATCTTCATTTTTAAAACCCATTAAGTTTATTAGTATAAAAATGGTACTGTGTTAGGGAAGAAGCCAGAATCAAAGAAGGAAAGGGGAGGATTGGAGAAGGTTACATGGGAGAGAGAAAGCAGGGAGGGGAGGGTAGAGGAGAGGGTTGGAGAAAGGGTAATTAACACTAAGGATGTTTGAAAAAGCCATATGGAAACCTAGTGTTTTATAAGCTCATTATATATGTTCCTATAAAAGAATTTAATTGGAATGACTCCACACAGGGGATAACATTCCTCCCAGAAGACACGGATTGTCAAATAAAAATCTCAGGGCCACGTGTGGGATACTCCCTCAAGTTGTAGGTCAATGGTATCCTAGAGACCAGATAGACTTATTTTTCTACTACTGTCTGTTCATAGTCAGAATAATGACCACATAGCAGCAGGGTATGGAAGAAAAGTTTAATGTTGATACTGGAGTTTTCACAAAGCTGTGGGTATGCTGGGACTCTGCCCTCACCTTTCCTCCTCCACAAAGCCTGGCTCCTTCCCTGGCCAGTGTGAGACGGGGTGGTGTGTGTGTGTGTATGTGTGTGTGTTGTGTGTGTGTTGTGTGTGTGTTGTATGTGTGTGTGTGTGGTGTGTGGTGTGGTGTGTGTGTGTTGTATGTGTGTGTGTGGTGTGTGGTGTGGTATGTGTGTGTTGTATGTGTGTGTTGTATGTGTGTGTGGTGTGTGGTGTGTGTGTAGGTGTTGTGTGTGTATGTGTGTGTGTATGGTGTGGTATGTGTGTAGTGTGTGGTGTGGTGTGTGTGTGTTGTATGTGTGTGGTGTGTGTGTGTAGGTGTTGTGTGTGTGTATGTGTGTGTGTGGTGTGTGGTGCGGTGTGTATGCGTGTGTTGTGTGTGTGTGTGATGTGTAGTGTGTGGTGTGTGTGGGTGTGTGTGGTGTGGTGTGATGTATGGTGTGTGTGTGTGTGTGTGTGTGCACGAGATGAGAAGACTCCCTGATGGCTTTGTGTCTCCTGTTCACTCCCATCCCTGCTTAGGAAGGTTCCAGAACGTTTCAAGCTCTGCTTGTTGGCTCTCACATAACAAAGCCCCCATCCTCATCCCCTGATCTGCACTCCAACTCCTGCACACTCTTCCTCTATCACAAAACTCCAGGTTCTTTTCCCCGTGGGGAAAGCAGAGTAGTCATGTGGTCTGATCCAGGTCTGGAAGCCCATCTTACTGAGACAGAATCTGACAGATGAAGTTTGGACACAGGGAAGGCTCTCGAAAGGGTGCAGGCAGCCTGGATAGTCATTGGGCAGTGCCTCAACTCCTCTTTTCATTGGGGAAGTGGGAGAATACAGATATGAGGATCAGATTAGGAACTACGTAAGAAAAACACCATTACCAGGGGCTTGAGGTGAGCAGCCTGGTGTTTTGATGCCTATGGGGGTAGCAAGTCCCTGGGATGATATTCTTTTATCCTCAGGGCAGGATGTCCCAGGTTTGGGTCAGTTTTGTGGTTAATCGCTGGGCTCTGGAATCATCTCAGACAAGCAATCAATATCACAGGAATGTAGAGCAAAGGGCAAATGCCTGGCCCGAGCAAATGAATAGGAAAAATACAAAATGAAGTCACAGATAGCCACAGCCCGTAACCCTGTCTTTCTTTATTTTTTTAAAAGATTTATTTTATTTATTTCATGCATATGAGTACACTATAGCTGTCTTCAGACACAGCAGAAGAGGGAATCAAGTCTCATTACAGATGCTTGTGAGCCACCATGTGGTTGCTGGGAATTGAACTCAGGACCTCTGGAAGAGCAGTCAGTGCTCTTAACCACTGAGCCATTGCTCCAGGCCCTAGGTGTATGTTTTTAATGCATCAAAGCATGTAGTGTTTTAAGGATGAGAATTAAGATGTATGGTGACCACACCTAGCCACCAACACAGTTTTTGAGTCTTGTCTTCCTAACTCTATTTCCCCTCTAAGTTCCCAGTCTTAACCCATAATTTTGTACAGTATTCTGATTTTCAGGAATGTATATGTAGAGTCACCACAAGGACTACTGCATAATTTGTGGGGCCCCATCATAAACCTTTAGATGTCAAGACATGACAGAGTACCAGACCAAGCACAGCGCCTTTGTGAGTGAGAGCCATGGGGGATGGGCTGCACAAGCAGTATGGATTCCTGAAGCTAGCTGTAGCCACAGGACTGACAACTACTGAACCTTCTCCACTAGTGCTCCTTTCAGTGCCTGAGTGTGTGTGTCTCTGTGTGTGCACATATCTGAGTGTGTGTCCTCATGTGTGCATGTGAGTGTGCATGCACACGTGTGCATATGTCCATGTGTGTGTGTCTGAGTATGTGTAAGTGTGCTCGTGTGTGTGTGTGTGTGTGTGTGTATGTATGTATGTATCAAGTGTGTGTGTGTATGTATGTATGTGTGTGTATCAGAGGACAACTTGTGGGAGTCAGTTCTGTTAGGAAAAAGACAAAAAGAGTTGGAGGGTATACTCCATGGGGGTAAGGGACTGGCAGACCCATGCTGAGGTATCTCTTCCCCATGAGGGACCAGCCACATGACGGTACAGTATAGAATAGACATGGGGAGGGGAGTTAAGAAGGTAGTAGGGGTAGAGAGAGAGAGAGAGAGGAGGAGAAAAGGAGAAGAGAAGTAGAGTCGGGCCATGAGCACATAGAGAGAGAAGGGGGAAGGGAATGGGGAGAGGAGAGACAAAGGGGCAAGAGAACAAGAGAGAAGAACAAGAGAGAGCAGGAGAGAGAGGAGGGGGCAAGCAGCCCCATTTATAGTGTCAGGTAACTGTAGGGGTGGGGTTTACAAAACCCCACCAAGTTCTCTTCTACCACGTGTGCAGGGAATTGAACTCAGCCGACAGTCAATACCTCTGTGTGGAGCTGTCTAGTCATTTATCCGTCTACACAAGCATCTGAAATGTCTCCTAATGCTTGGGTGCTTTCTGAGGCCATATCTAATCTCCTGGCCCTCTTGCCTCCGTTCTAGGTCTTCACAAGGTGAGACACTACAACACCCTTTCTTTGGGCTGTTTCTGCTTCACCAGCAGTGAAGCCTGGGGCTAACTAACTTCCGATTTACCCTTTAAAATACACTTTCCCCTCTCCTGGTGTTTCCCTCAGGTGCTTCCCATAGTTGCTGAAACCACAACCGACACAATTCTCCAAGCACTCTGCACTCTTCAGTTAGTTATTGATGAGTCCTTTTGACAAACGCCATCTTCTCAGAGATTCTGTGACGCCTAAATGAACCAGCGACAGGGGAAGAGCCAACAGCCCGTGCTAGTGGAACCTTGGTCTTCCCTGGCTCCTGGATGTGGGGAGACAATTTTTCTATGACCCAATCACATTTCTGAAAATTTCCAGAACAAGCGTGTTGACATTTTGTCCTTTTGTTCTGGGCTCTTCCAGAACGTTCATGCAGAGAGAGCATTGGAAGACAAGGCGCGTCTCCAGTTGTGGCGGGAGGTGGATCTGTTTACTGTTTAATATCATAAAGATAGTGCTTAGCTCTGGGGAAAAGGTTGAACAGGCTTGTTTTTATAGCTGTAGATAAGATATTGGTGTTCTTCACGTGGGCAGCTGGGATGCGAGCCCACTTTGGATCACAGAACCCATCTGGGCCTGCCTCTCTCTGCACTGTCTCAGGAAAAGGAGCAGAGGATCCTATAAAACCATGAAGCTGATGTTACCAGCAGTAACAGAGCTCTTTGTCTCTAGGTGTGAGTTGTTTTGGCTTTGTTGTTGCTTGTTTGCTAACATCTGTACGGCGGCAGGCCAGCTTGTCAGTTTACTAGTGGATATGATATCAGACCCTTCATGGTTGTTGGCATCCATGGGTCCATGTGTTCAGGCCAGTTGGTGGACCGTGAAGTAAATCTAACTGCAAGTGGGCAAGCCTGGATACTGGGCACCTCTGGGGTGGAATAGGTAAGGAAGATAAGGAGTGACTGGAGACCAGGTTGGCCCCACAGTGCCACAACTACAAACCCCGAGGCCCTTCGGAGACCAGCCAAGGAGAGTGATGACCACAAAAGGTCAGCTTTGCAAACTTCCTCTTCCCTGTGTGGAGAAGGAAGACCCAGGGAAATCCCCGGGGCATCATGAGTGTATGAGTGTGTGTGTGTTCATGTGCGTGTGATGGTGGTAGTGATGGGAACCAGGCCCAAGCTTTCTAAGGTGGGTGGGAAGAAAGACAGGCCTGGAGTCCAGGGGATTCGGCCAAGAGGTCTCCTCCCTAGATAGTGACATTTACATGGTACAATGCATCTTTAAACTCTCCTATGAACTTCAGGACTCCGGCTAGTGAGAAAGCAGAGAAAAGCCAAGCATGGACACACTCCACTCAGAGCCCCCTCACAACATTCTAACAACCTGTATGCTTCTGGACAGCGGCCACCATTCTGAGCAGAGCCCCTAGGCTCTGCCCCATAGTATCCCCCCTTTCTGAAGCTGCTCAGTAGGACCTGGGGTTCAGCCAGGTATGTGGAGGCTTTTATCTACATTCTGGGAAACCTAGGCAAGCCAGCCCCTATGCACCTCATATGTCCCATGGGCCAGAGTATCCCATTGTACACACCCCACCAAGGAGACTCCAGACTCACATCTAGCTTATTCTTGTTAGTACTTCTGACCCTGACCCGAGTTGGGTCCACAGCTGCTAGACTCCTAATCCACCCTAGACAGGATTGCCCTTCAGATCCCTCGAACTTAGTCCCTTCGGTGGTTCAGGGTCTGATCCCTGAGCCCGAATGGGACTTGCAAGCTCAGCACTTCCCAGCTGACTGCCCCCCTTCCCACCTGCCTTCCTTATCTCTCTGTGTTGGATGAAAACACGGACTTAAGGTTCTGAGGAAGACCCTTTGCTGCTGTTCTTTGCTCTGTTCTATGTACAGAGACATAGACATGCATGAAACACATTGTGCCTCTCATTCTGACCACCGGGAGTTGAGTATTAAGACTGGAGGCTGACTTTCCGGCGGTGACGACCTCCCTACTAGAACATGCCTCTCGCAAAGGATCTCCTTCATCCCTCTCCGGAAGAGGAAACACAAGAGAAAGCGCCTGGTGCAGAGCCCCAGTTCCTACTCTATGGATGTGAAATGCCCAGGATGCTGTAAAATCACCACGGTCTTTAGCCACGCACGAACGGTGGGCTTGTGTGTTGGCTGCTCCACTGTCCTCTGTGAGCCAACAGGAGGAAAAGCCAGGCTGACAGAAGGACGCTCCTTCAGGGGGAAGCAGCACTGAAAGCCCCTGATTCAAGATGAGTGGGAACCTTCCCAATAAACACATTTTGGATATATATATGAGACTGGAGGCTGAGTGAGTGAGAAACCTTTACTGTGATTCCAAGAGGCCTGGGGTGAACTGTCCTTTCCACAGCCAGGCTTCTCGGAAAGCCAGGCCCTTGCAGGGTAGAAACCTTGAAGGCTTCCCAGACCCTACAGCTGTTGGCTGGGAGGCAGGAGGGCCCGGTTCACTGAGGGTAGTTGGTTTAATTGCTTCAAGGGAACCTGGGGCTTGAGGTTCTTCTGCCCAGACGTGTTAAGAAAGATCAGATATCCAGGGTCACCTCAAGCAATAGCAGCATCTTTTAAAGACTGCCCCCTCCCACACACCCTATTTTGTTTTCAGTTTGTAGTTTTCTCAGGCTGGCTTTAAACTCACAATCCTCCCCACCAGCATTGGGAATGCTAGGATTCTAGGCATTCCATTACACCTGGATCCCTGAAAACCTTTTTAAAGTCACCTTCTGATGTATGCTTTATATACATATGCTGAATGGCTAGTATAGAGTACATCCTATATAGACTCCAATACACAGTTATACAGTAGCTGGTCCTCTGACATCATGTTATATATTAGTTACTATAACTCAGTACTTGAAGCACATTGGAGCCTGGATTTGCTTTATTATCAGGCTGCATTACAAGCTCGAGGCTTGCTTGGATTGCTCTGTGAAACGGCCTAGTGTCAAAAGTGTTTGAAAAGCCTCAAGTAAGGGGTTCAACAGTTAAGGGCACTGGCTGTTCTTGCAGAGGACCTGGATTTGATTCCTAGTGGAAATCAAAATGATTATAAGACCCATGTGACATCTTATAATCATCTGTGACTCCAGTTCCAGGGGAATCAGTGTTCTTTTCTGGCCTCTTTGGGTACCAGGCATTCATGAAGTACACATACATACATGTAGGCAAAGCGCTCATATATATAAAATAAAGAATTTAAACCTTTTAATTTAAAATAGTTTTCAAATTAAATTGGTCATATTCTTTACCCTCTCCCAATAGTTCCTAGACCCCCACTCACACAACTTCACGCTCTCTCTTAACAATAACAAAAATCTTTTTTTTTCTTTATGAAACAGGTTCTTGTCATGTAACTCTGGCTGGTCTAGAACTCACTGTATACACCAAGGTGGTGTAGAACTCACAGAGATCTACCTGCCTCTGTCTTCTGAGTTCCGGGAATAAAGGTTTGAGCTTTAATACCCGATCTCAATAACTAACTAATTAAATAAATGACTCTCTGCTCCTCCCCAGAGACAACCACATCCCCAGACATGATACTGAGGGTCAGAATGAACGGACTGAACCATTTTGGACCAACTGTCTTTAACTCTGGCATAATGGATATTGTTGTCATCTTCATTGACCTCAGCTACATGGTCTACACATCCCAACATGATTCTACCCATGGCAAGTTCAACAGAACAGCCAAGGCTGAGAAGAGAAAATGTGTCATCAACAGGAAGGTCACCTCTACCTTCCAGGAAAGAGATATCTCCAACAACAAATGGGATGATGCTGGTGCTAAGTACATTGTGGAGTCTACTGGCATCTTTACCATCGTGGAGAAGGCCAGGGCCTACTTAAAGGGCGGGGCCAAAGGGTCATTATGTTTGCCCCTTCTGCTGATGCCCCCATGTTTGTGATGAGCATGGACCATGAGAAGTACGACAACTCACTGAATATTGTCAGCAATGCTCCCTGTGCCACCAACTGCTCAGTCCCTGTGGCCAAGGTCAACCATGACAACTTTGGCACTGAGGAAAGACTCATGACCACAGTCCATGTTTCCACTGCCACCCAGAAGACTGTGGATGCTTCTGTGGGAATCTGTGATTTAATGGCCATGGGGTTGCCCAGAACACCATCCCTGCATCTGCTGGTGCTGCCAAGGCTGTGGGTAAGGTCATCCCAGAGCTTCATAGGAAGCTTTCCAACATGGCCTCCCATGTTGTTAGCTGTGGATCTGACATACTGCCTGGAGAAAGCGTTCAAGTATGATGACATCAAAGCAGCGAAGCAAGCTATAGAGGACACACTAAGGAGATCCTGCCCTACACTGAGGACCAGTCTCTTGTGACTTTAACAGTGATACCCACTCTTCCAGCTTTGATACTGGGGCTGGCACTGCTCTTAGTGATAACTTTGTAAAGCTCATTTCCTGCTATGAAAACAAATATGGCTAAAGCAACAGGGTGGTAGACCTCAGGGCCTCCACAGCCTCCATGACAGCCCACTCCAGCAAGGACAGAGAGTAAGAGAGAGAGGTCCTCAAGTGCTGAGGAGTCCCGATTTCAATTCAGTCCCCAGACTCTGAGCATCTCCACTCACAGTTTCCATTTCAGATTTCCATAATAAGATGAGGGGGCTTAGAGAGCCCTACTCTCTTGAATACTATTGATAAAGTTAACTGTACCCGAAAACAATAACACAAATGTAAATTTCTGGTTTCTTTGGAGACTCCGTTGTGTTATGTGATGCTTTTCTGGAGGTTGTCTGAAGCAGACACATGAGAGGTTGCATGATGTTTGGGAAGATTATAAGCAGAACTCAACAGTGAACAGTATTCTTGCATTGGTTCACTTTGCAATGCTTTACTTGTCTCAGCTGATTGGTGGAGCCTCAAGGTTTCTTCTGGATCAAGCTGCTGCTACAGATTTATGTTTGATGTTTCCTGATTGGACTGGACTGTTGCTACTGACTCATGCTTGATGTTTTGGACTGGACTGCTGATATCCTGACAACAAAGACTAGTATCAGCCCAAAGAACCACTTCTGAATAGGTCCATATTCCCCTTGTCCTATTAGCCATCCTTCTTCCCTATCTTTGGTCGATGGGCTAGAAGGGAGGTTGAAGAGTTTAAGAACTCTTATTAAAGTAGATTTTGAAAAATCTAAGCCTACACAAACCCCCATAGAAACCTTTAAAAAAGTTCTTTCACACCTGTCTTCTTGTTCTAATGGGTTGTATCTTTCAACAGCTCAGCTGTACTGCCTATTTGTCTAAGCCTCTTATCTTCCCTAGTTTCTCATTTCCCTGTCTCTAAACAGTCTCTGGGACCATTTATGCAGCTCAGCTGTTTTCATTGAATCCTTTTGTTTGTTTTTGTCTTTTTGAGAGTTTCTCTGTGTAGACTAGGCTGGTCTCGAACTCAGAGATCCATTTGCCTCTGCCTCCTGAGTGCTGGGATTAAAGGTGTGCACCACCACTGCCCGGCTCTGATTCAACTTCCTGATTGTTCTGGCTCAGCCTTCCAAGATATTGCAGATAGGCATCACATTGGCCAATACATGGCAAAGCCCTGGTGACCATGAAATTACGTGATCCTGGAAAACAGGACACTATCTGCTTGGAATCTGTGTCAAAAGACTAAGGCATTTCTTTCTTTTCTTTTTCTTTTTCTTTCTTTCTTTCTTTCTTTCTTTTTTTTTTTTTTTTTTTTTTTTTTTTTTTTTTTTTGCTTCCACACATAGAAAGGGAGTCTAAAAATGAGCCTCCTTTTCCCTCTTTGAAAACAAGGGTGTGGAGTGGAAGCTTTTCAAACTCCTCTTCAGTTCTGTCATTTGGGTGTACAATGTGTTCAGGTGATAGCCGTGAACAGATGCTGTTTTCTCAATGTACACATCAAACTTAGATCTAGACCTTTAAAAACCTAAAGCCACTTTTTTTCCTGAAAACCAATGGTCCACAGCCAAATTCATATCTCAGTTTAAACATTTCTGACTTCTCCTGATTCAGCCCGAAATTTCTGGTTACTGTCAACACAGATGTAGGAAGATATGAATTTGAAAGAGGATGTCCAACAAACTATTCACAAAGATCCTGTGTGGTAACTCCCAGTGATGCTGTCTCAAATTTGTGAATAAAATAGTCTGTAGTTTAAAAGTCTGTTTTGAAAGAATCTTGATCCAGAAATAAAACACTGCCTTTAGCTCTCTACTGGGATCCCTGGCTTCTTGATCTTTTTAGTTCTTACCAGATCAATGTTTCTGGAACATTCTAGTCACCGTAACACCTATCAAGAACTGGGAGTGACCCAAAGTTTAATAGTACCTGGAAATGGTTTTCAAATTCACCAATTCCAGCATTTTCCTGAGCAATTATTAATCCCTCTCCTCACCACCTGAGACACTATTTGTATTTATATTTATATTTTGTATTTATATATTGTACTAAATATAATTGTAATGTTACCAGAGGAATCTATTAGAGAATACAGGTGTGTGCCCCTAGGCCTGCTCTGTAACTTTCACTATCTGACCATCTCTATTTTCCTTTGAAGACACACATGGATCTCCCAAACATGTCTTGAGAATCAGCTATGTCCTAAGCTAGACAGGATGACTACCAGTAGCCCTGCTAGGCAGATGTGGAGGTCAAGACCCATCTAGGAAGTCACTTGCTCGAAATGACACCAAAGCCCTTACTTTTTCTCAGTACCCACTCTGCCTTGCAGAGCACAGCAGAAGACATCTTCAGAGACAATCAGGCTAGTGACTCCCCTGGACCTGAGCAGCTTCTCCCACACCAAGAAAAACCTCCTCTTCCCTTATTGCTGTCACCTATGATGTGGGTTTTCATCATTATCCTTTCTCCTCGCCATTGCCCAGGGTGAGTGGGTAGGAAGTAAGACTGGAAGAGAGGGCATTCTAAGTAACATTTGGGGAGACTGTATTTCTTTAAGATTTGTTTTTATTTCTAATTATGTTTATCTGTGTATTTGTGTGTGTGTGTATGTGTGTGTATGTGTGTGTATGTGTCTGTGTGTATGTGTATGTATATGTGTGTGTGTATGTATGTATGTGTATGTATGTGTGTGTATGTTTAAGAATGTGTGTGTGTGTGTGTGTGTGTGTGTGTGCAGGTGAGTGCAGGTGCTTTTGAAGGCTGGAGTTATAGGCAGTTATGAGCTACTTGACCTGGACTGTGAAGAGAACTCAGGTCCTCAGTAAAAGCTGTGAGTGCTGTTAACTGTTGAGCTATTTCTCCAGCCCTCAGGGAAGCAACCTTCCCTCTTTTCTCTTCCCCTCCCCTCCCCCTCTTCCTCCCCTCTCCTCTTCTGTTCTCTTTCCTCCTCTCTTCTCCCTTCCCCTCCCCTCTCTTCTCTTTTTTTTTTCTCTCCTCCTCTCTGCTCCCCTCCCCTCTCCCCTCCTTTCTTTTTCCTCTCCTTTCCTCCTCTTCTTACCCCACCCCACTTCTTTTTAGACAGTGTCTACTCTATAGCCCTGGCTAACTTAGAACTTACTAAGTCGCCCATGCTGGCCTGCTGTTTCCTTAGTGCTGGGATGACAGGTGTGAGCCACTGTCTCAAAAAACCATTTTGAGAAATCAGATTGATGTTGAGAAGTCACCTTTTCCTGTAAAGGGGGGAGTGTGGCATGGGGTAGCTGAAGGAAAACTGTCCAGGCCCAGTTCCTTCCACCTGGAGCTCTGTGTGGGATCAGCATGGGCACTCAGGAGTTTGACACACCTCACTGAGGAATGCCTGAGGATGGGGCGGGGTTAACTCATTCTTAAAGGAATTCCCCTCCTGTCCCTGTGCCCTCTCCCACTCTTACTTTCTTGGAGGTTTGTAGGAAACTAGAATGAATGAAAGGTAGGGCTGCAGGGGGTGCAGGGGGTGGCTGGTATTGCTAGGGTCTTGCCTTTCTGCTGCTATCACTTTTCCCAAGCCCTCTTGGACACTGGGTGGGGGTGGGGGTTTCAAGCATGGGCTGATGAAACCTGTACATCTGGAATGCCAGAACAGCAGCCTGCCAGATTTCAAGCCCTAAGGAAACCTGGTTCGGAATTAGCCTGCTGTTTCTCTTGGTTACCCAGCCTGGCTTGTGACTCCTTCCGGGACCAGCCCAGGATGAATAGGGTCACTTGCTGGCATGCTTTCCCAAGAGGTTACCAATCAGCTAGAGCACTGTAGTTGGCAAGTGCTCCCCCTCACCCAACTCCCATGTAATGACCCAAACATTTATGCCTCCCCAAGTTTATTAAAGGGGTTCGTACTAGACCCCCAGAATGTCACCTGGAATCTCAGGATGTGGATTTATTTGGAAATGTCTTTGAAGATGTTATTGGTTGTATCAGACTAATTGTATCAGATTAGGGTGAACCCTTGTCCAGTGACAAGGGTTCTCCAGAAAAGAGGATGAATGCACAGGGAGGGGATGGCCGGGTGACATGTGACAGTGAAGAAAGAGATTAGAGGGGTAAGTCTAGGAGTGTTGAGGAGGACTACTGCACACCCCAAAAGTAAAGATAGGCCTTCGACATCTCATGTTCCCTTAATTGTGAGAAACCAGCTTCCTGCGGCTCAAAGTGGCCAAGTGTGTCCCACTGGGAAGCCCATACAGAGCCTTTGACCTCTATTGCTTCTCCTCCATGCAGAGCAAACAGCCATCCATCAAAGTTACAGACTGGACAGAGACCTTGTCGATGCCAAGTCTTCTTGTCCATTTCATCAGACTCTGGGGTGCCTGGGACATGGGGTCGGCAGTTACTGGCTGCAAGGTTGCCAGGCTGACCTCTGTCTAAGGTCTGTTTCTAGTTTACAGTGTGGATCAGCGAACTTGCTAAGACTCCCTGACTCAGTTCCCTCCGTCTCGTTGGCCTCTGGGTTAGCTGGTCTGTCTCTCAGTATGGAGAAAGAGCAAGACTGGCTTCATAGCTGTCAGACCGCTTCCATTGCCTCCTGCTCCTAACTTCTGGCTGACCACCTCTCCTTGCCCCCTCTTCAAATTATTTTTGCATCGTTCTCTCTAGAATATTCACCTGACTAAAGATCAAGGCTGAGGTAGTCAGTTGAGATGCTTGGTACTGGTCATGCATCATGGCTGGAAGTTTACCCAGGAAGGACTCTTTAGGGCTCCACCTACTTTGCAAACCCCGTGCAAAGTAGTAATTATCCCATTCTGTTCTTGGCTGTGTTTCTACCACTAGGCTGTCAACATTAAAAGACATCATCGACCACCCAAATGTCCAAGAAAACATTTTAGATCCTGTAATGAGCTAGTTTGTGTCAGCTTCCCGCTTGCACCTGTGAAACAAAGCACTGCAGGACTGGGTCTAGCTTGGGAAAATGAGCCTAAACACAGGAGGGGCTGTGGGTACCAAATCTGTCATCTCTCCATGTCTCATAACAGAGACAACTGACTCAGCTAAACAAGTTACACACGGGATGCACGTGGTGGCGTCCAGTGGTATATTCTGTTGTCTTTAAAAATATATGGGTGAGCTAAGTGTAGGAGTGCACACACCCCAGCACTCAGGGAGCTGGAACAGGAGAATGGTGCGTTCCAAGCCACCTAAGCCATGTAGCAAAGCTTACAAAAAAAGGAAAACCGCAGTGAATGAAATGTTTGTAATAACTGAAACATCTAGGTTTAAAGTTGGTTGTTAATGTATAGATGCAAAGTATGTCAGGAATAACATACATTTATCTGGCTTTTAGTTCCAGCACAGAAGAGGCAGAGGCAGGAGGATCTCTGTGATTTTAAGGCCATCTTGGTCTATATGGTGAGTTCCAGGACAACCAGTGCTACAAAGTGAGATCCTGTCTTAAGGGAAAAAATATGATAAATAAATATATATTTATGGGGTGAGGGTGTGGCACACACCTTTAACCCCAGCATTTGGGCAGAAGCAGCGGGCAGACAGGCTGAGTGAGTTCAAGGCCAGCCTAGTCTGTGTTTTAAGTTCCAAATTAGCCAGGGCTACACGGCGTCTCAAACAAAATAGAACAAACAACAACAAAATATCAATAAGCTGTTCTGGGGGAAAGCCCAGAAATTTATCAAAGTATTAACAGAGGATACTGGGTTGGTTATTGTTTCCTTTTGTTTTGAAATTTTGAGATTATAACAGCAACATCTGTTCCCCTTCCCTTCCCTCACTCCACATTCTCCCACATACCATTCCCTGCTCTCCTTAAAATTCATGGTCTCACATGTATGTATGTATGTATGTATGTCATACATATATGTTCTTAAATGTAGCATCTCAGTCAGAAGAGTGTTACTTGTATGAGTGTTTTTAGGGATGACCATTTTGCACTGGACAACCAGCTGGTGTGCTCTTCCCTGGGGAGGACTACCTCCCCCACCCCAGCTTTCTTCAGTTGTTGGTAGTTCTTTGCGAGGTTGAGGCCTTGTGGGCTCTTCTCCGTCCACTTTGTCCATCGGTGTCTTTCTTGTCCAGCTCATGTGTAGGCAGTCACGTTGGTGAGACTTTCTGAGCGTAGCTTCTGGCACTACCAGGAGATGCCATCACACAGCAGACGGCCTGGTCCCTCTTGTTTCTTACCGTCGTCTGTTCTCTCTTCCACAAAGTTCAGACTGTGTCCTTCGGCAGTTAAATATTAATAACGTTCATCTTGTTTGTTTGTTTGTTTTTTGTTTCGTCCTTTCAAGTCAGGGTTTCTGTGTAGCCATGGCTGTCCTGAATCTCACTCTGTCGTCCAGGTTGGCCTCAAATTCACAGAGACTCTCCTGCCTCTGACTCTCAAGTGCTGGGATTAAAAGCATCACCACCACTGCCTGGCTAATGATGTCCATCCTCTCTTAAATATTTTCTATGGCTTCATAATGAGCACATATTATCTTTATAATGGGAAAACAATATACTTCAATTAATTTTACTTTTAAGTTGAGACAGTGTCTCTCTAAGGGTCCCCCAGGCTAGCCTTGGAATCACAATCCTCTTCTTTCACCCCCCCCCAAGTACTGCGATTATAGGTATGCACCACCAGAAAAAACATTGAAGAGAGTGATTGATTGATTAAGGTGGTGCTTGGAATCGAAGCCAGGTCCTCATATATACTAGGCAATCACTCTAACCATTGGGCTACATTCTCCGATTTTATGTTTATGGTCAGCTTTGCATCTGGCCTGCATTATTGTGCCCACGGGCCTGCTTTGAAGGAGGCAGCCGGTCATGGATGTGTTTCCTTCATATTGCTCATGGTAAAGATTTAGATTGAGGCACTGGTTCTAACTGGCCTATTAAAAGGCTACAAACCAGCTTAATAATAACACAGAGGCTAAACCGAAAGTGAACAGGAAACCTTCCTGGGTTCGGCTACCTTCAGTCTGGTGAATGGGTACACCTCCTCGGAAGAGTGACTTACACTGTGGCTATGAACATCTCTTTTAACTGTAATGATTCAGCTGAAGCTTTTTGGTTTAGGTTTTAAGACTGAGCCCAGCTGTAGGACATGGGTGGTAAGTTGAGGGGCTTGGGTACTTTCTTTTCCACTTGCCATTATGAACTTCCTAGTCTTTCCTTCTGACTAAAGCCAGCCAAACTGAACAATTTGAGAATCCTGGGCTTTAAGCCAACCCTGGCCTCCTACGCCTCCTGTACACCCAAAGCAGCTCCTGGTTCATGGGGACGCTTGCCCAGATGTTGGTAAAGGAAAGTTAATCGCTAAGAAAATGTTTGGCACTTTCAGAGAAAGAGGCTGAGAAACTCAATCCTGAGAAACTGTCCTTTGTGTGGTCCAAATGCCAAATGCCTTCACCACGGACTTGGGACCAGAGCTGAGGGTGCGGCACTTTCCTTTGTCACCTCCGATTTCACCTTTGGAGGGATACCAGCGTCCCTCTCCTTGTTATCTTTTACAGTACGAGAGTCTTGCCTTTGAACACAGGTTACAGGCATTAATCACGTGGTCAAGGAGCAAGCAAGGTGGGGAAAAGGCCCACCAGGCCATATCTCTCCTTGTGGTGTTGATGTCTATGGGCCAGTGGGAGAGGCCAGGCTAAGGGGTAGGACTGAGATAGGTTTGAGGTCCACCTTAGAGGCCCAGTATCTCTCTCTAAAAACGGTCATCTCCTTTGAAGTCTCAATCTAGGTCCCGTTGGAAGAGATGGAGTTGGGGTGGCAAGGCTAGCCCAATATTAAGGAGGTAGGGATCCATTAGGAGGACAGAGCAGAACTGATAGGGTCACAGCTCCTGCCCTGTGGGAACTTTGATGTACATACTGCCCGTCTGAGGAAACCCATGGGTGGAAATAGTCCTTACTTTGCTCAGTCGTTGGCCAAAGGGCTACCCAAAGAAAGGGCATAATGGGCCTTTAAAAGTAGCTGGGGGTTCTCTCCCTGCAGCTACTTGGCAAGTCAACTCATGGTCTGCCATGAGGAAGTAACCAGGAGCCAAGCATACACTGAGGACTTCCAGTTTAATTTCCTTCTTTCACTTTGGGCCCAGGAAGACCTGGCCCCAACTCTGCCTTTCTGTGTGACTCAGGACAAGAACCATGAAGGAAATCAGCTCTGTTTCACTTGGTCACCCAGCCTGACTATGACACAGTAATGAAGCGGGTATACATTAGCCTTTTGTAACCTTGGTCTTCCCCGAGTGAAACGAGGAAATAACAAGTCCTGCTCCTATTTGGGGGACACACACTGGGGCCCACATTCTAGCGTAAATATTTTACACTAGATGTGATCAGTTTGAGTGACCATCCCACTTCCTGCCCACTCACTCTGATACTTTTATTTAGTCTAGAGTAGCTTCATCAGTATCCAGCTTTTACCGAGGTGTAAGGTATGTGTGGGTGAGTTACAGTAGGACACCCCAAGAAACTAGGGACTAGAAATTAGAAATGTTCTTAGAATGTTGGGGGGCAGGTAGCTCAGTGGTAAAATATGAGGTTCTTCCCCCAACCCCATCAGATTCCTTCCTGAAGTAAACCCAGAAGCCTAGAGCCATGGGAGGTCTTGACAGGGCACAACTAGAAGAGGACAATGGTTTCTTCCCCTAACCTACCTGTAGGGTGCATTGGGAGGGCAGAAGAAAAGAAAGACAAATCCTTCAGACTCACCTTGGCAGAAGGAGGCATTACTGCAGACACACTGGGAAATGAGCAAGCTATGGGGCTAGCCTCAGAGAGACAAGAGAGAGAGACAGGGAGGGGATGGGAGATATCACACATCTTCTTTCACAGGTTTCTGGTTCCTGGTCCCAGTACTGAAAAAGCTAAACAGAGGCAGGAGAGACCTTTATGGGTAGCCAAGCATAGGTCTGTGCTTTAAACTTTCTTTTCCTTCTGCAGGAATGATGTCAGGATGAAGCCACAAGCCAGATGCCCTCTGCTGGTATCCTAACATTTATAAAGCACTCTCTTATCTAGAAGCTCACTTCAGTCTTACAGCTTCTCTGGTAAATGTTATTACATCCATTTTTCAGATAAGAAAAACAGGTTTAAAGAGACTGTGACATACCTTAGGTCACAAAGCTACACACAGCTAAAGCCCTGGTCTCCTGGCCAGCTTCTAGGAATGTCCTAAATCTCTCTAGCCTTCTACACGTTGAAAAATGAAAGATTCTGTGTATTAGGCTGATACCAGGTGTTAGTTCATTGTGGCCTGGAAGTTTTTGGTCTTTGTGTATGAGAAGGTGTAATCTAGAGAGTGTCACCAAGACAACAAAACAAACACAAATAAACACCATTACTACCATTACCACTAACACCACCATCAACATCAACACCAACACCACCATCAACATCAACACCAACACCACCATCAACACCAACACCACCATCAATACCATCATCACCAACAACACCAACACCACCATCAACACCAACACCACCATCAACACCAACACCACCATCAATACCATCATCACCAACAACACCAACACCACCATCAACACCAACACCACCATCAATACCATCATCACCAACAACACTAACACCACCATTAAAACCATCACCAGTATCACCGTGAACACCAACACCACCACCAACACCATCACTACAACCAACAGTACCACCACCATCTCCATCATCATCACCACCATAACCACCACCAACGGTGAGCCGGGCATGGTAGCACATTCCTAAAATCCCAACACTCTAGAGGCTGAGTCAGGAGGATCAAGATTTCCAGGCCAGCCTGGGCTATAACAGCAAGACAATGTTTCCTCAAATCAAAAGGAAATAAACAAAAACCCAGATGACAAATTAATAAGAGGGAACTATGAGCAAGGATTGACACAGAGGCTGGAGAAATGGTGCAGTGGCATATACATATGCACTTATACACGCGCACATAAATTATAAAACAATAAATCTGAAAAGAAAAAAAGGAGCTGTCATAAAAGAATGACCCCTAAGGTCAAGGGTACCTATAAGTACTGTTTTCAGTGACAGCTTCATGTTGTGTCAAGGTGCCTGGAGTCCCTCTTTAGGAGCTTGCTTGCTCCTAAAAAAAACTGAGTGACTATGTTCATACCCAGGAGAAGGGTGCCGAGAATGTCATATGTGTCTCTGTAGTATCATATAAATAGTATCTACATGGTAAAGACAGAGCACAGTTTGGGCCACACTAGATGGTTATATGGTCAATAGGTATTAGGCCTACCATGGTCTTTGGTGACAGTCTCTGAAATGGAACCGCCCGCCACTACTTGGCAAGGCTGGCTCTGCCTGAGAATGCTGATTCTTCTCTTGGGCTCTGTCTTTGCTCTGGGACCAGTCACTCCTGGCAGTGGCACCTTGAAGAACTACAAGCAGAGATTCATGCTGTGGCTAAGGGTAAGGAGAAAGCTCCGTTTTTCTTCACACAACTTTACCAACTGCCCTCCATCAACTCCAGAACTCTGCCTGGCATGCTTTGCTTGGGGTTCATTGCTTCAGTCTGAGTTATGAGAGGTTGTCTAAAAGGGTGAGTTCCAAAAAGGGATGATCCAAACCTCCAATTCTCTAGGGACACCCCTCACATCCGGGTCATGGATAAGCTACCTAGTTTCTATGTTAACCTTACTAGCCTTGGCAAATCTTTCAAGCTGTTTCCCTCAGTCCCAGACAGAAGACATCCACCGTGTTTCACATGCCGAGAGGGAACTGATGGTCTAACCTCACCACCCTCTCCAAAAGATGGCGTATAGGGTATTTCTATTCCACCCCTTACTACATATAGTTGCCCTCACTCCCCATGTTCATTAGAGTATCTATACATCTCACTTTTTCACCTGCTAGTCTAGACTCAATCAAGTTCTTTATCTCTGTGCTCTCTTCCCTATTATCTCTGCCCTTCTGCTTTCTACAGTAGCTATAGCCATTGTAGACCCAGGAGAGGGAGGAAAGGTCTCAGGGACCGTAGGCAGAAAGGTGCTCTCTCACTTCCCGCCAGCGCCAGCCTAGTTTCTCTTTCCCCACCTCCCTCTCCTACTCCCCTCCTACTTGGCTCAAGTTGGCAGGAGCAGAGCCATGGGTGTTCAAGTATTAATTTTTTTTTCCTGGTGGGGGAAAGGGGTGGGGATTAAGGAAAGAAAAGACTGGGTGCGGATGATTGGCATGAGGCCACGCCTTCTTTTGTCCTCCTCCCCCTGGTACTCATTCTGGCCCCTTCAGGGAAATACACCTGTTTGGGGCCAGCAGCCGGTGGGGACAGGCTCGCCTCTGCTCCTCCCGCTGCCACCTCTGTGCTGTGGAGATTCCTGAGGGAGCCTAAGGGATTCTCTGGAGCCATGCAAGGGCCTCACTGCACAGTTCCCTGGCTGTGTCTGAGCTGCCTGTGTTTTTACCTCCTTTTGGTACCTGGTAAGTAAAGCATTTGAAAAAGAGGTCTGGGGCAGGAGAGGCCAGCTTCAGAGAGGAAGGGAGGGAAGGAGGGAGAGGAGGGAGAAAACGGGTGGCTGTGGGAGGAGGTGGAAGACAAAAGATAAACTAATACAATAGTTATAAAGAAGGGATAGAGGCAGAGACACAGAGATGTCTTGGGCAGGAGGTGGCCTGGCTTGGGGAGCCCATGGTGGAGGGGACCAGGACTTCATCTGCATAGAAAGTGAAAGAGGCAGAACTATTTATAGCCAGGAGGTGAGAGAGCTGAGGAAACTTGGAAAAAGCTTCTGACGGGAGAAAAAGAGAACGCTTACAGGGATGTCATAGCAGAGAGCAAGACGGGTGGGAAATACATGAACCGAAGCATTGAGGTCATAAAGGAGAAAACTGTAGAAGGAAGGAGGCCGGTCCTCTCAGAGGACGGTGGGAACGGAAGCCAGGCTTGGGCAGAGGCAGCAGAGATGCTGAGAGCAGCCAGTGCGCCGTCTCATTTCAAAACTCTGATGCCTGCCTTGGCTTTACAGAACCATGCGCAGGTTCAGGGTGGTGGACGCAGGGCCTGCTGGGCATGTTCTCCAGGCCCCGGAGACTCCTTCCTGCCACTTCCCCAGCTGCCGTCCTGACTGCAAGTTGGGGTTTCATTCTGTTTGCATAGGGTTGTCCGAGAATCCTGGGAAGGGTGAGGATTGGGAGCCCCAACCAAAGTTAGAGTTCTCCAACCTTAACAGGCCCTGGGGAGCTTTCTCTGAGGGCTGGTGATCAAACCCAGGCTCTTGCTTGTGTCAGCCACATGCTCTGTACCATTGAACTATGCCTTCTACCCAGTTCTTAAATGTTTGTATTCTGTCATTCAAACTCAATTCTTGGGACTGGACAAGGCAGTGTGTGTCTGTAATCCCGGCTCAGGAAGCAGAGGCAGGTGAGTGGATTAGGGGTTCAAGGCCGGGCTGAGGCCAGCCTGACTACGTGATAGTCTGTCTCAAAACATAAAATACAGTGAAATGTCAGCTCTAACACTTGGGATGTAGCTTAGCGATAGGTTGCTTGTCTAATGAGCCTGAAGCTACAAAAACAAACAAAACAACAGCAGGAACAAAGCCGAAAGCACCTAAGGCCAGATCTAAAGCAGGTCTAAAGGGCTGGAGAGATGGCTCAGTGGTAAAAAGTAGTGGCTGCTCTTCCCAAGGACCTGTGTTCAACTTCTAGTATCCACATCTGTGACCCCAGTCCTAGGGGATCTGACACTTTCTCCTGGCCTCTGTGGGCACCATACACATATGGTACATAGCCAGATATTCAAATAGGCAAAACACCCATCCACATAAAAATAAGCACTTTCTTTTTAAAGCCAGACCTGATGGTTCAAGTCTGTCACCTAGCATTCAGGAGGCAAGAGCATTACTGTGAGTTTGAGGCTAGCCTGGGCTATGTAGTTAGGTCTAGGCCAGCTTAAGCTATCTTGTGAGAAATTTTCTAAAACAAACAAACAAGTATCTATGAATGTGGATATGATTAGAGTCGTTGTTTAGGTGTTATTAACTTGTCAAAGAATAAATAAAAGGTGTTTTTAAATCTTCCCCTAAAGTCAACTCTGAAAGTGTTGGTACCAGCTCCCCACTTGCCCCCAGGCAGTGGAGCCTGGTGTAGCAGGAAAGTAGGAGGATGCAGATGGGTGACTCATGGAAGTGTGTCATGTCCTGGAGCTGTGTCCTCTGGTGACAGGAGCAGAGCAGGAGGGTCAGAGGGAGAGGCAGTGAAGCTTAGAGTGAGAGGCAGAACATTATGAGGGGCTTCATGGGAAAAATCCAGCCACTAAGCTGCTTCAGGCAGCTTCTGAGAGTCTGTTCCTTCTGGCTCCTTGAGGCCCCACTTACGTCTGGGTCTAAGCTGTTCACACTTGGCAGCAAAGGGGCTGTATTGGCACAAGACATCCCAAGAGTAACTTCTCAGCACAAAGGAGATTTATCTGTCACAGAGGGAGAAGGAACAGGGAACAAGAGACAAAGACCTGGAGATATGGGATGAAAGAAGGGGAAGGGGATGGTGGAGAGGGGGAAGAGATATTTGTTTTGGGGTGGGAGTGGGCCAAAGAGTGTTTCTGGATAGAGAAGGGACAGATGAGTTCCTTAGGCAAACAATGGTTTATAAAGGTAAAAGAGGGAATCCCATGTTAGGATGAAGTGTTTAATTTTGATTGGATATTTCAATTAGGATGGCCAAAGGGGGTTTCTGATCGCTGGACTTCAATACTTTGATAGTTGGACCTTGGTAAAGTCAGCCTCATGAGAAGGAAGTGGCTGAAATAAAGGAACAGACCTTGGGGGAGCTAGCTTTAGAAATATAATCTAAAGGCTTCTAGCAAGGCAGAGGGAATGAGGGAGAAGAGCTAGGGCTGCCTGAACCATGTTTGCTGTGCTCAGTCTGGCTGGAGTCCCTTCAGGCAAGACCTTTCTCTGGGTCCAGGCCACCTCTGAAGAAAGTATTGAAGTCCTTGGCCCCAGGTCAGGTAGAAAGCTCAGAGCTTCTACAGGAGAGCTCTTTCCTGGTCGAGCCTGGGCTCTCCAGAGTGAAAATTCTGGAAAGGTGAGGACAAAGGTGGACCAGACAGGGAGCACAACTCTGTCAGAAATGACTCAGAAGGAAGCCTGGCAGCCATGCTTTGCCGTTAGGACCATTGGTGACCTAGTGGTGACATCGCTGCTTTGAGTGCCACTGGGAAGAGAGGAGGCCATTGCTAGTGCAGGATGGAGGACCAGACCCATGGCCACAGGATACACAAGGGAAAAGGATGGAGGACCAGACCCATGGCCACAGGATACATGGTGGGAAAGGGCATCATTGGCCTTCTTTAAGAGAGCATCCAGTATTGTCACTGGGCTAAGAAAGGCCTCCCCAGCCTGCAGCCAAGATCACCAAAACTCTACAGGCCTATCCATCCTCTCCTGCCCCAAGGTCTCCCACCCCTGCTCAGGAACATCCAGACGAGGATCTCCAGTACAGGAGGTCCTGTCAGGGGAAGTGAGATGACGCAGGCCAAGGATTCAACAATAGGCATGACTCGCAGAAGAACTCGGCAGCCAGAGACCAGAGGCAAAGGTCTATGGCTGTAGGCCTCAGAGTGCTAGATGGCAAAGGAGTCTAAAGGAAGGGCCTATAACGTAGCATCGTCATGAGGATAAATTGAGATAGCATCAGGAAGAGTCATGCAAACATCTTTGGAAGGGGTCCTTTTGATGAGGGTGGGGTGGAGTTAGCAGGCAGGGCATGCAATGGAGCCAGGTAATAAAGTGGGCACCTCTGTTGGCTCAGGTGGCAGGTCCAGACACCCCAGGAACTATCCTTCCTGTGCGCTTGCAAATGTGGTTTCTTTCAAAAGTGGTTCAAGGCCCACCTCTGCCAACGGGCCAAACTATGACTGCTCTTTCTAGGGTTTTGTTCCCCTGGGCAATCTCCTCCACGCTCTGGCCTCTGAGAGAGGATGGCCCAGGCACTGCTTAACAGATAAACGGCTTGTGTCTTTGTTGTCAGGGGAGGCTGAGAAGCCGTTGACCTCTTCCTTGCATAAAGAATTGGCCTTTGCTGCTGTCTGTTTGCTGGGTTCTTGGCAGGTTAAATACCTCATAAACACACACCTAGCAGTCTCTGGGGTCACTTCTCTCTAGGCTGGGTCTGACATTCTGTAGGCCCAGGGTCATCCTAGTTTCAACCTTTGCCCTCATTCTGGGTCTTTTCTTTAGGCACAGGTCAGCCTTTCTCCAGCATCTACTCCAGTTGCTGCTCCAAACCGAGTGTGATTGTCCTCACACACTGAGGAACAGAACAGGGCAGTTGTGCCACACAAGTGTCAGCAATGACAGCTCTGCTCACAGCGGACCCTGGTCCGTGTGGTAGGCATCTCTCCGAGTGTTTATGTTTAAGGACTCACAGGCATTGACTCTATCCTGGACTTCAAACAGTGCCTTGTGGTGAATTCAGGACGTGAAGGCAATTCAGGCTTTGAAGCTGTTCATTTCCTGAAAGCCTTACTCAGGCCAGTGACTTCAGACACTAAGATGGATAAGTCATGGTCCTTGCCTCCCAAAGCTCTCTAACTTAGGTGAGCTGTTTCAGGTCACATGGCCCGTAAGTAAGGCGGCTGGGACAAGACTCCAGGTCTCCTTAGACACAGAAATGCTGACAAGAGAGACCCATCGTTCATTTATTTGTTAACTTAAAGGCTGACCTGAGGTACACCTCCATGTGCCTGACCCTGTTCAGGTGTCCCTTATGTGCACAGTGAAGAATAAAACAGCCCCGGTCCAGCTCCCTGGGGCTAAGATCTTGCCAACTGCAGACAGGTATTAAATAATTACAGAGATGTCCCCCAGGGAGGGGTGAGGGTAATGGAGGCATCGAGAGAGCTTCATTCAGACCGAATCTAAGACGGTCTCTCTGAGTAACTGCTGTGTGTGAGCTGAGCCCTGATGACTGAGAAGGCAACATGAGGAGCATGTGCCAGTCATGAGTCAACAGGGTAAGGGCACGTGGGGGGCTTCTTCACCTGGGGTGTTGCCTTGCGCGAGGCCCTCTTACTTCACTTTTCCCAGTATGTGGGAGACAATACACTCAAACACCTCAGGCCAATCTTCGAAGCACCAAGACTCACCACAACCTCCACATCTTAGTCAAGTGCCTACTCACAGAAGTTTGACCTCCAATCTCTGCCCTCTTGGTTTTAAAACTTGCCTGCTTAGTTCCCATCTGAAGTGGGCGTACCCACCTGGCCTAAGATTGTTCTTGGGTTCTTCAGCTACTAATAGCAAATATGCTACAGGAGGGGGGCACACTTCTCAGGCCTCATAGCTGTCTTATGGGTCTCTTCCTAGTCCTAGGGTTGCCGTGACAACTGCAGGAATTATGGGTGCTACCTCACTCTCTCTCCAACCTCACTGAAGGAAGTAAAAGCTAGGGTCTGAGGAGGGGCATGCAAAAATGTCGATATGCCATTCTCATTAGCCTTGGCCTAGTCTCTGCTCTTGTCTTGAATTCTAGAACAGATAAAAGAGAGACACACAGTGCTGCATGTAATACCCGTCTGTTGATTCTGGGCTGATATGCACACAGATATTGACTCCTCACAGAGGGTAGAACGCTAGTCCTCCCTCAACTTCTTCACACTTTCCAACACATTTACTGTTTTATAAAAAACGCTACAGTTGAGTTCCCTGCTTGGACTCTACTCTCTCCTAGGCAACCTAGCAAAGAGATCACCGGCTAAGAGAGAACAATGGGGAAGTAAGGGGAATTGTGGGAAATTTGGTTTATGGGTTTTCACCTCTAGGTCCAGGAGGAAAAAAAAAACCTAAGACAAACAAAGTAGGTGCTAAGACTCAGCCTCAGCCCACAAAGCATGCAAGGTAGCATGTTTCCTCTCTGCGGTTTGACAGTCTACCCTATTGTGATGTATTTATTCTCTGTCCTCTCCAACTGCTGCCACCACTCCTCCTGAATCAACAGCACACCCATCACCTTCTCACGACTGTGGAGTCACCAGAGGGCCACTGAGAAGAGTGACATCCATTTTTCACTTTCAACCTCTCCATCCCTGGAGCCCTGATTTGGCTGAGGCTCAAGTGGGTAGAGAGTGTACCCCCACACAGTTGGGAGGCATGATTGGCTGAGTGTGAGTAAAGAATGTACCAAGGTCAGGACACAGCTGTGAGGTTCAGCCTCACCTCAGAACCAGAGCCAATGTCTTTGCCATCCCCGGGTGACGCTTCTCTCTTAGAACTCCGAACCCCTTCTGTTTCACACTGTCCCACACGGACCATCAGACAATGGTTTTGCCACTCCAAGAATGCAACAACTCATTACTCACACTGATCAT
Source organism: Micromys minutus (assembly GCF_963924665.1). Taxonomy (NCBI): domain Eukaryota; kingdom Metazoa; phylum Chordata; class Mammalia; order Rodentia; family Muridae; genus Micromys; species Micromys minutus. The sequence continues at coordinate 60,003,342 of NC_137976.1, read as the reverse complement.
CACAGAAAGAAGAGTCAGAAATGTTCCAGTGCCACGTTCCCTGCCCCTAAACATGTGCCTGGCTTGTCCTCAGGCTCAGTCCCCCATCATCATGGTAGCTCAAGAACCCGGGGCATGTCAACTATCATAGATCACCCCGTTCCAGCACTCCCAATGCAAGGTGGCAGTCCTGGAGCTGAGCAGGAGCTCACATCCTCAGAGCCTTTGTCCCTTGCCTTGGTGACTGACCTTCAACCTCTGCTTAGGAGATGTCGGGCAGATTACTTAACCTAGAATTCTCACTGCGCAGTATGGGCCACTATGGGTGACATACTGGACAAAGCACAATGAAACAACCAGACATTCATATTTTTATTATTTGAGGAGTTCAAATGTGCTGCCAGCGGCAGACAAAGCAGTTCAGTGTGTGAGCTAGTTAGTCACCAAAGCAGATTGATGTTCGAGGACTTAACATGGAGACATGCCTTCCATTAATCTACCAAGAGTCCAAGAATGCCTTGGGAATGGGCATTCCTTCTTACAGAAGCTATCCTGTCATGCATACATGACATGCATACACTGACTATTTTTAGACATTCATCCACAATCAAGAAGAAGGTCAACCATCAGCAAATGGTCTACCTCTGAGAACTACTTTGGTATGCATCTTATATGGCAGCTAGACCCATGCTCTTAGCGTTCAAGGAACCTCCTTCCAGGGCAGGCAATATAGACCATTTCACAGAACAGTTTTTTTCTGGTCCTTGTAACTAATACCAACCCAACAGCAGTATGAGGGAAGTATCAGTTGGGTGGGTATTAATCAACTTTTCATTACTATAACAAAAATCTCAGATGCAGGTTAACTGATAAAGAACACGAAGTTTACTTAGCTCACGGTTTGGAATGCACGCATAGGCTCCATGTAGGAGCTCATGGAAGAACAGAGCACAGATAAGAGTGAGTTCTCACTCTACCAAAACAGGAAGCCAGAAGAGAGACAGGAGTCCCATAATCCCTTCCCAGAGCATGTTTCCCATTGACCTGAGAGCGTCCCACAAATCTTCCTGGTAAGGGTCTCACATCATTCAGAGAAGCAAGCCTCCAAAAGATGAGCCTCTGAGGGACAAGTTCATGACATATCCAAAACTTAACAGGGGACAGGAAACTGGATGTAGGAAGAATAAGGAAGGGGTTCCCATGACATAGCAAAGTGATCACACAAGGGGACATGAGTCATCTGGGACAATGAGTGTTGATGCCAAACTATAATTCAGGGGACAAGGAAGAGGAACAAATGGAAGGTGACTGAGAGGGCTAATTACTATTCCTGGATGCCTGGGAACAGTAATTAACAGTTAACAGCAGGTGAGGGATAGAAGGTTCAACTTAGGTGTATGCTGGACAGCATGGTCTACAAAGCAAATTCAAGGACAGCCAAGGCTACACAGAGGGACCCTGTCTCAAAAAACAAAAAGCAAACAAAAACAAAACAAAGTTACAGCTGAGCATTGTCTTAGGCTGTAAAAAATTAGGATTGTGTGGGAAATCCAAGGCAAGGCTGGGTGTGTTACATTGTGCTCTTAAAGGCTGGTTGAGCACACAGTGGGACAGAAGCCTTAATTCTTAAGTGAGGTGCATTATCACTTCTGGCTATGAGGACCAGCAAAAGTTCCAGTCTCTTAGAATATAGGTATATTTTCATACTATCATTTCTCTACACCCATCTTTTTGCTTCATAGTATTTCTTAAAATGTGCTCCGTAGGCTGCAGAGACCAGAATCATCCTGAACACCCACTAAAATGCAGATTCCTGGATTTTATCCACACACAGAAAATTAGACTCTCGACGTCAGTCCAAGGATACTTTTTTAGTCATAGACTAATTCTCACTTTGTGACCCAGACTATTTCTAGTAGCCCAGGTTAGCCTCAAGCTTGAATCAGTCCTCATTTCAGTCTCTGAATTGCTGGCTGGGATCATCAATCAGCATGAGACATACTGCTCAGGGGCCGCATTTCTTTTTATAAAGATCCCCCCGTGGATTCTGATTTACCTTATCTTTTATAAAAAGATTTTACTTATCTTTAATTATGTGTCTCTGTGTGTGCCTGTATGAGTTTATGTGTCTCACACTTACACGGTCTCTTGGGGAAGCCAGAGGGTGTCAGATTCCCTGGAACCGGAGTTCCAGACAGCTGTGAGTTGCCTGATGTGGGCACTGGGAGGTGAACCTGGGTCCACCCAAAGGCCAGAAAGCACTTTTAACAGCTGAGCCGTCTCTCAGCTCCTCATTCTATCTTTTGAGGATCACTTTCGGAAAGTAGCTTCTCTGACCACTGCCTCATACTTGAGCACAACACACCTAAGATTAGTAGATAATCAATCTGTCAGCTCCCTAAAGACCTCACCAGTCCGTGGAGGGAGGGGCTTAGGATGCGTTGTTTGAAGAATGATGGCAGACAGAAGCAATCGATGCACGTCTGTTGTAGCAACACAAAGGCTCTTCCTTTTCAATGCAGGCTCAATGGAGGGAGAGAGGTTTTTTGAGGTCTGTTCTCACAGGATGGCTCAGTCGGGACCAGAAAGCTCTCCAAACAAACCTCTACAAGCAGGGCTGTCAGGATGCAAAGCAAAAAGGTTCTCGGAGGAGAGGATGATGGGAAATGGGGGTTGCCTTTCCTCGTGGTGGGACCGCAAGTTCGCATGACCTTTCAGCTAAGGAGTTTGATGGTCCGCATGGATAACATAAATTTATATTATGACATTAACCAGTAATCCCACTAACAGAAACGTATATTTGGGAAATGAGCTGAAATAATGGAAACAAAGCTGAGTGTGACAGGCAGAGATAGTCAATGAGCTTACAACAGGACACAGCCGAGTTACCCAGATACGAGGTTACAATGTTAAAAGAAAAAAAGAGTGCTAGCAAATGAAAAATAGATGTTAGCTTCCCTACTTGCATCAACAATATAATAAACAACCCACAATAAACATGACACATAAAGTCCTCCGGAGGATACTATTTGATGTTTTTATACAGTGTTAAAAATTGTGTCCACTCTTCTGCAGGGCTACTGGATAAATACTCTCACCGTGAAGTTTCACACATATATGGCAGCAACATATGGGTCAAGCCCGAGGTGTGATTTATGGAGGAACATTTTGTCAGGTCTGGGGAGGTAGCCCATCCACTAAAGTCACAGGAGCGTGAGGACCTGAGTTTGGTCCCTGGCATGACACAGTGAATGGCTGTGGTCCTAGTGTGGGAAGGCAGAGACAGTGGGTTCTTAGACTTCGGTGGCCAGTCAGTGTAGCAGACTCAGCAAGTTCTAGTTTCAGTGTCAAACCCCGTCTAAAACAATAAAATGTAGAGCAACCAAGAAAGAGGCTTGACAATGACCTCTGACCTCCACAAGCATGTGGACATGGATACACACAGCTGCATGCACACAGGCGTGCACGCAGAAGGAGCAAAGTTTTAAACCAAGACCAAGGCATGTTCCTGGCCCTAAGTTCTCATTATTGCACAGAGACGTGGGTACACTGCAAATGTTCCTCAGGAAAGAGGGCATGCCACCGTTTGCTCTTATTTGTAGGAGCTTGATAATTTAACACAGGAAGGTTCCAGGCTATGAGTATGGCTTTGTTAGGAAGCAGGTCTTCAAGAGCCCAGCGGAGAGTTTTTACACAGCCTTGCTGCTGGTCTGATTTCAGCCACTCCCTCTGAGCGCCATTCTTTTCAGTTCTGACGTGGAGGGAGGAAACTATTGCCCACGATATAAAAGACTGATTTCCTCTATGTTTATGAAAATAATAACACAAGTGAACACTCCTGGTAAGGCAAGGGCAAAACCATGTACTGGCTAAGCGGGACTGCACACACATATACACATGCACACTTGCACCCTTTTGCACCCTCATACACACCGACTCTTAGGAATTTTATTGCTGCTTATGAGACAATGTTATGACCAAAAGCAACTGGGGGAGGAAAGGGCTCACTACAGTTTCCAGCTCTCAGGTCGCACTCCCTCATCGAGGGAAGTCAAGACAAGAAGTAGAAGCAGGAACTGAAGCAGACCATGGAGGAATGCTGCTTACTGGCTTGCTCACTCTCCATGGCCTCCTCATCCTGCTTTCTTATACCGCGCATGACCACTGGTGCATGGGTGATACTTCCCACAGTGAGCTAGACCCTCCCACATCTGTCACGAAGCAAGAAAATATCCCACAGGTTTCTCTTCAGGTTGACCTAATAGAGGCATTTTCTCAATTAACTTCCTTCTCAGTATGTTCAGGTTTGCATCAAGTTGACAGAAAACCAGCCAGTGTGTTCATTCACACACATATAAAACACAGGAAACCCTTGAGGAAAAATATAATGTCTAGACAACACGATCTGTTTTTCAACTTTGTTTCCCAAAAGAGTAAACTGATCGTTTCGTGTCTTCTTTAATAAGTTTTGGGGAAGTTATACATACGGCTTTGCCCACGAGGATGAAACATATCTTTCGTTAGATTTGTTTTCAGAACCTTCTATTTTGTCACTATAGAAACATTACAGTTTTAATGTATAAATATATGTATAGATATACATTTATAAGTATAAAACTACATTTGTATTATTATATAGGGAAAAATCTTTTTTCAAAAATTTGATTGTATACATAGAACTTGGCTAATGATTTATAAATCTGAAGGCTTCTCCCTCAGTCCTTTTTTCTCCTCCCTTTTCTTCCTTCTCTCTCATTCTCCCTTCTTTCCTGTGATTTCTTCTTCTGTGTTTGTCTGGGGATGGCATCACAGGGCCTTGGGCATCTTACATCGGAGCTCTGCCGCTGAGCCAGCAGCACCCCAGCCCAATTTGCTTTCTTGTGTCACTGATTACATTTTTGTCAAATAATCATAGGTTTGCTTCTTCCTGTTCCATAAGAAAGAGAAATTCTAGGTACTGTGTCTTCTGTTTCTTTTTCTTTTCTTGTATCACACCTGGTGAGGCTTCCATCCCACCTAAGGAGGAGAGACAGGGGCTTCCTAGTCTGATTCTCGAGCATACAGGACTTACTACCACGGATTTACCCTTACTTTCAGTGCTGTGCTGCTGGTTATATTGTATTGTTGATAGAGATAAGAAGATAACATCTTTTGTGTGCTAGAAACTAGGTTGTTGGCATTCGTCTGTATGTGTGGAGGGTCGGGGTGGAGAGGGCACATACACAAATGCCATGGTGTACCTGTTGAGGTCACAGGGAAACTCGTGGGAATCAGTTTCTTCTTCCTACTACATGGGGATCAAACTGAGGGTATCAAACTTGGTAGCAAGCACCCTTAACCTCTGCCCCATCTCAGCCCAGAACATTTTTTGAGACAAAATTTCTTCATATGATTCAGGTTAGCATCACACTCAATGAATCCTCCAGTCTCAGCCTCCCAAGCACTGGTTTTACAGATGTGTATGCACCACCACAGCTGGCCTTAAAGACTTTAAAAGGAAGGCATGAATAATTCACAGATTTTTTATAATTGGTGTCCCTTGACAGTCACGGCCCCCGCTCCTCCTGGATTATATGTTGATTTCCATGAGGTCATGTATTCATTTTTCATTTCTGCTCTAAATTCAGCTTATCCAAAATATACTTTAAAAAATCTAATGTTGGGTTTGCTAATATTTTATCTAGGATATTTATGTGGATGTTGTTGGCCAAGATTTGTCTTAGTTTTCTTTTTTTCTGGTGTCTTTGTATAGTTTTATTACATACATTACATTACATTACATTACATTGTACTATGTTGCAGTTACATTAGCATTGTAAAATCGGCCATAAAGCGTTCTTCTTCCAAACTCCGGAAGAGATTATGTAAAGTTGAAACTGTGAAATCCTCAAATGTCCGATAAGAATGACCAGCAAGGTATCTGCTTCTCTGCCCACTCCTTTGTCTACGGCAGTTTAGACAGTTCCTCCAGGAAGCAGTTCTGTTAATATAGTACACAGCTTTGCAGGTGAGTCACTTGTGTAAATTAGAGCTGGTTAACAGCTCCTCTAACTTGAGAATCTGAATGGCTCTCTCAGGAAGGGAATAAAGGAGCTGGGTGTGTCGGCTTAGTCCTAAAATTCTACACCCAGGAGGTTGAGGTCGGAGGCTGGACAGCTGTGGATTTGAAACCATCCTAGGATGTGTTTCGATGTGGAAGCAGAGACGGGGGGGAGAGAACGGATCAGGAGCAACACTAAGAACTGCTCGTGAACCTAAATTTCTCTGTGAATTGCTTTCTGACCACTTGTAAGAACTTAGATTGAAAAGGAAGTCAAAAAAAAAAAAAAAAAAAAAAAAAAAAAAAAAAAAAAAGAGTATCTTCCTGCTGCTAAGGGATTTTGTTTTTTTGAGGCATAGTAGAAATTCTTGAATAATATGTGTACTACTGAACTAAAATTTTATTCTGTGAAAAAACAAAAGAAAAGAAAGTGCGAAGGCTGGAGCAGGTATGGGTTTGCCAACATTGTTCCCATCACCAGCACAAAGAAAAGGAAGAGAATCCATTTCCTTTCAGAAAAGAACAACGCTATAAAGTAATATCTTCCTGTAGTCAGCTGAAGTCTAAGCACATTAGCTGGAAATTTCCAGAAATGAATATTTCATGGGTTTTAAATAACTTATCACAAAGATATTTTTACTGCTCTATGTCATTATTGTTGTTCATTTCTTTTAACACTTAATTTATAAACTGAACTTTAGTGTAGTGTGTGTGTGTGTAGGGGAAAATCATATGGGGTTGGATACTGTTCAAGGTTCCAGGCACCCACCTGGGCCTCGGGATAGATTCCCTGAAGATGACAGGGATTACTGTTATCCAAGAACAAAGAGTCACCTCAGCAGTACAGACTTTGTCTCCTTCTCCTCCTGGAGTTTCCCATTGTCTGGTCACAAGTCCGGGTTGATTTTACCTTTTCATCTCACGGAAGATACCCCCCGAGTCAAAAAAGTCTTGCTCACTTTAATCCTGGGATAGATAACTCAGGGATTCACATTTAGAAAGTACGTGTTTGATTACTGAGCCACATTCCCAGCTCTAGGATTCTTTCTCTTCATTTTAGGGTAGGATTTGTACAGATAGTTTTACTATGTAGTTTAAGTTGACTTCAGAGTCACAATGTGACTCAGTGGTCTCAAACTAGATCCTGAGATCCTTCTGCCTCAGCCTCCAAGCACTAGGATTTTATATACGGACACACAGACACATACCCATACCTTCCCCCCACAGATGCAGACACACAGATACACAAACATGCACACACACACACACAGACACACACATACAGACACATACACAGACACACACACACACACACACACTGTCAGCTCTGAGGCTTATCTATGAAACATTCTGAAGCCGCCCTGGACAGCTGGCTTCTCTGTAGGAAACCTGCGCGGCTACCTCTCATTGGTTTGACTGAATTTCCAGGGCTTTTCCCAAAAATGTCTCTGAACCCCTGAGCTAGAACAGGCTTTGTTGGCCATCCCTGGCTCACTCAACGCAGGGGGATACACAGAGTCCCAGAAGCCTTTTTTCTACCCTGGGCTACTTCCTCACCATGGTGAGGGGAACTGCTCCTCTCTCTTTGTCCCTCTCGGGACTGTTTTAAGGGGAGTATTTGACAGCCTTAGCAAGAAAGGCTGACTGCTTCCAATCATGTCAGATAGATAAACATTTAGTCTTTATTTCTAAATTCCCTGGGGGGCAAAATTAATAATCTCTTTTTAGTTAAAGGGTGTGTCCATTGATACAGGATTTTGAAAACCATTCATTTATATCATCGACGGGTTTACTAGGAAGCCCTGAATGTGTGCACCAGAGTTCAAACCACTTAAGGGTGCATGGGAAGTTACCCCGACCCCTGCTCTGTGTGCTTTGATTTTGGTTAGTCAATAAATCTCTTGATTAAGAATTTAAAAAATATTTTAGTAGTATTTATTGATTACAGGAGTTAGGCATATTGCCACATGGATTCTGCTTCACATTCAGCCTCCTCTGTCCACTCTCATTTTCTCAATATCTAGAATATTTTTAAAGTTATTATTATTATTATTATTATTATTATTATTATTATTATTATTATTATTATTTTGAGACAGGGTTTCTTTGTGTAGCCTAGGCTGTCCTGGAAATTGCTCTGTCGACCAGGCTGGACTCAAACTCACAGAGATCTGCCTGCATCTGCCTCCCAAGTGCTGGGATTAAAGGTGTGCGCCACCATTGATGATGTATAGGTTTTATTATTAATCGTACATATGTATATTGGGGTACCTGTGAGTGCAGGTCCCTGAAGAGAGCAGATCTACTGGAGTGAAGGTCATGGGGGAGTGAGCTGCTGGATATGGACTTTGGGGGACTCAACCCTGGTTCTCTGCAAGAGAAGTATGTGCTCATAACCACTGCTCCTGTCCCCTAACTTCTAGAATTTTCACGTTGCCAGTTGTGCCTTGGAGAAAGCAGCAGCATCTTCGTTGGTGTTCAGACTCTTAAGACATAGGAGCACTGGATACTTTGAGTAAATCTTTCAGAGGGACGCACTTCCTACTCTTTTGTTGCCTCTGTCCCATTCCTACACCGAAGCTTCCTCCTCTCCTCACCCTGTCTGGTACAGTGAGCTCCAGGGTATCTCTTCTCCAGAACTTTCAATACGGTAGTGAAGGATGTGGAGAACTCTGAAGTGGAGGCAAAGGGCTCGGATACTGGTCTTTGCTTCCCAGAAAGAGCTGGAAGTGTTGGGAAAGTCAGATCTCAGTCTCTGAGAAGCCTCTAGTCACTTAGAAAAGTGGGGGATAATGATCCTTACTTATGCAGATGTTGCAAAAACCAAAGACACATGTGAATGTAAGGATGCTTTGTACATTAACTGGTTGCTGTATTAACCCACATGTGGTACCATAACCTCTGCCCCATCCTTGCTTACTTATGGTTCTATTTACTACCCCCCCCCCCACCTTTCTCTCCTACAAAAAAATGGGCAGCCCTGAAGGACTCAGCTGGCCACAATAAACAGCACAACTCTAGAGAATGGTCCTTGCTCATCTATAAAATGGTGTGAATGGGGTGTCCTCTAACCCTTTGTTGTGATTGTCTTCAGACATACCAGAGGGGGCAGATCCCATTACAGATGGTTGTCAGCTACCATGTGGTTGCTGGGAATTGAACTCAGGACCTCTGGAAGAGCACTTAGTGCTCTTAACTGCTGAGCCACCTCTAATGATTTTCATAGGCCCTAGGTACTTTTCCCATATCTCTTTCTGCTAGGAAGGAAATAAAATACAAACACTATATATTTTTTACATGTATTACAGATAGGCAAGCTAGATCCATGATTAGAATTATTCTTTCTTTCTCATGGTAAAAGTGATTAACAGAATTTTTTTTTTGTGGGTTCCTAAAGGTGCCTTGAAATCCAACAGGACAGGCTTTGATGTGCTGCTTACCCTCCCCCACAGCTTTAATTGAAGAGCTTGATCATGTGATCTGTGTGCATGTTTTAATTATGTAGTGTCACACATACTGTGGCAGATGGCTCTTGGCTTCCAAGTTGAACCTGAGGAAGGTAGAGGTTTCGTGGGAATCAAACTGCCATTGAAAGTTACTTACTGCCATATTGATCAGTAACTTGGTGTATGCCTGTGTGCAGAGTGAATAACTGTGGTGAAATAAATGGAACCTCACAAGAATCACTAAGTAGAGAAATTAAAGGATGGTTAGCTGTGTGAAAGAACTGGGTTGGAACTACCCATTATCCTAAAACAACCTCGGCAAGATAATAAAGTCCTTCTTTTACTTGTTTTATTTGAAAAAAAAAAATGCTCTAGCAACTGGAACACAGGAGACACCCACAACCCTTTTCAAAAGCACCAGGACATCTCAGAGGAGCTCACAGGTGTCCACCTCGACAAATACGATGACAATTGACACAGGACAAACATCAGCGACACTTACCCAAAGTTCCACAGAAGATTCTCACAGCCGTCCCACTGGAACCAGAGCCACCAGCAGTGAACCACAAACCACCACAACCGGAGAGGTGACCACGTCACGCCATTCAGCCTCGTCACGTGGTCAAAGATCGACAGAGACAAGTTCCTGGACAACACTCTCTTCTGACGCAACAACCCCATCACATGCTGCCAGTGTGAGCACCTCAGCTCCAACGACATCAGATACGGAAACCACGACACCCTCCAAAGAAGGCACCTCAGTAGACACAGGGCACACAACAGCAATAACTACACAAGGTTCTACACCTGGCACCACACAAGTCTCACTCAAACCTTCATCCCAGAAACTTCCAACAGTGTCAACTCTCAGTGCATCCACCAAGGAATTAGCAACTTCTCAGAGTCAACACACTGGAAGCATGAAGACAACTAGCAATCCTCAAACAACAACTACTCAGGTGACCACATCAGGACATCTAACCTCCTCAAATGACCAAATTCAGACAGACAAAAGTTCCCAGACAACACTCTCTTCTGATGCAACAACCACCTCAAAGGCTCCCATCGTGAGCAGCTCACCTCCAAGTACACCCTCCACAGGAGGTACTTCAATAGACATAGGGCACACAACAGCACTAACTGCTCAAGATTCTAAACCTGCCACCACACAGGTCTCAGTGACACCTTCATCCCAGAAAATGTCAACAGTGTCAACACACATGACCTCAACTGAGGAACTGTCAACCCTTCCTCAGAGCCAACACACTAGAACCATGGAGACCAGCAGCAAACCTCAAACCTCCACAGTTACATCAACACTTTCATCCTCTCCAAATGGCTCAACTTCCACACAGTCAAGGACCCAAATGACAATATCTCCAGGTGACAGGACCAATCCATCTGCTTCTAGTGTCAGCAGCCAATCCCCAGTTTCAACAGAGGTGCTCACACCAACATCCTCTTCAGACTTGGCTTCAGGAAACACAGCTCCAAGGATTACTCAGAACCCTACAACAACCACCACAAAAGTCTTAATGACATCTTTACCACAGACACTGTTAACAGCTTCAACACTCAGCATGTCTACTCAGGAATTTGCAACCCTTTCTCAGAGCCAACACACTGGAAGCATGAAGACCAGCAACAAGCCTCAAACTACAAGCACAGAGGTGACCACAAGTGGCCAAACTCTGGCAGAGACAGGTTCCCGATTACCACCCTCTCCTGATGCAACAACCTCACATGCTCCCAGCATGAACAACTCACCTCCAAGTACATCAAACATGTCAACCATGACACCCTCCAAAGAAGGCACCTCAGTAGACACAGGGAACACAATAGGAATAGCTACGCAAGGTTCTACACCTGAGACCACACAGGTCTCAGTGACACCTTCAACCCAGAAACTGTCAACAGTGTCAACACTCAGCACATTTACACAGAATGTAACAACCCTTTCTCAGAGCCAACACACTGGAAACATGAAGACCATTAGCAAACCTCAAACAACCACAAACACAGAGGTGACCACATCAAATTTTTCAGCTTCCTCAAGTGATCAAATTATGACAGAGACAAGTTCCCAGAGAACACTCTCCCCTGAAAAAACAACCACCTCACATGCTGCCAGTGTGAGCACCTCAGCTCCAACGACATCAGATACGGAAACCACGACACCCTCCAAAGAAGGCACCTCAGTAGACACAGGGCACACAACAGCAATAACTACGCAAGATTCTACACCTGGCACCACACAAGTCTCACTCAAACCTTCATCCCAGAAACTTCCAACAGTGTCAACTCTCAGTGCATCCACCAAGGAATTAGCAACTTCTCAGAGTCAACACACTGGAAGCATGAAGACAACTAGCAATCCTCAAACAACAATAACTACTCAGGTGACCACATCAGGACATCTAACCTCCTCAAATGACCAAATTCAGACAGACAAAAGTTCCCAGACAACACTCTCTTCTGATGCAACAACCACCTCAAAGGCTCCCATCGTGAGCAGCTCACCTCCAAGTACACCCTCCACAGGAGGCACTTCAATAGACACAGGGCACACAACAGCACTAACTGCTCAAGATTCTAAACCTGCCACCACACAGGTCTCAGTGACACCTTCATCCCAGAAAATGTCAACAGTGTCAACACACATGACCTCAACTGAGGAACTGTCAACCCTTCCTCAGAGCCAACACACTAGAACCATGGAGACCAGCAGCAAACCTCAAACCTCCACAGTCACATCAACACTTTCATCCTCTCCAAATGGCTCAACTTCCACACAGACAAGGACCCAAATGACAATATCTCCAGGTGACAGGACCAACCCATCTGCTTCTAGTGTCAGCAGCCAATCCCCAGTTTCAACAGAGGTGCTCACACCAACATCCTCTTCAGACTTGGCTTCAGGAAACACAGCTCCAAGGATTACTCAGAACCCTACAACAACCACCACAAAAGTCTTAATGACATCTTTACCAAAGACACTGTCAACAGCTTCAACACTCAGCATGTCTACTCAGGAATATGCAACCCTTTCTCAGAGCCAACACACTGGAAGCATGAAGACCAGCAACAAGCCTCAAACTACAAGCACAGAGGTGACCACAAGTGGCCAAACTCTGGCAGAGACAGGTTCCCGATTACCACCCTCTCCTGATGCAACAACCTCACATGCTCCCAGCATGAACAGCTCACCACCAAGTACATCAAACATGTCAACCACACCTTTCACAGGAATCACCTCAGTAAACACAGAGCATACAATGGCAATAGTGACTCAAAGTTCTATACCTGGAAACACACAGGTCTTCATGACAATTTCATCTCCGAAACCATCAACACTCAGAAAATCTACTCAGGAATTAACATCTCAGAGTCAATACACTGGAAGCATGAAGACCAGCAGCAAACCTCAAACCATTACAAACACAGAGGTGAGCACATCAACCGTTTCAGCTTCATCAAGTGGCCAAATTCTGTCACAGACAAGTTCCCAGATACCACCCTCTCCTGATGCAACAACCACCTCACATGTTCCCAGCATGAGTAGCTCACTTCCAAGTACATCCTCCACAGAAAGGACATCAGTAGACATAGGGTACACAATGAAAATAGTTACTCAAGGTTCTACACCTGCCATCACACAGGTCTCAGTGGCACCTCTATCCCAGAAAATGTCAACAGTGTCAATACCCATTACCTCAACTCAGGAATTGTCAACCCTTCATCAGAGCCAACAAACTGAAAGTATGAAGACCAGCAGCAAACCTCAAGCCACCACTAACACAGAGGTGACCACATTAACTATTTCAGCCTCCTCTAGTGGCCAAATTTTGTCACAGACTAGTTTCCAGATAACACCCTCTCCTGATGCAACAACCACTTTACAAGCTCCTATCATTAGCAGCTCACCTCCAAGTACACCGTCCACAGAAGTCACTTCAGGAGATACAGAACACACAACGGCAATAAATTCTCAAGTTTCTAAGCATACCACCACACAGGTGTCAGTAACTCCTTCATCCCAGAAAATGTCAACAATGTCATCACACATCACCTCAGCTCATGAACTCTTAACCCTTTCTCAGAGCCAACATACTGGAAGCATAAAGTCCAGCAGCGAACCTCAAACAACTACAAAAAGAGAGGAGACAAGTGGTCAAACTCTTGCAGAGACAGGTTCCTGGATACCACCCTCTCTTGATGCAACAGCTACCTCACATGCTTCCAGTATGAGCAGCTCACCTCCAAGTATATCAGACATGTTAACCATGTCACCCTCTACAGAAAGCATCTCAGTAGACACAGGACACACAACAGCAATAGTTACTCAAACTTCTATACCTGCCAACACACAGGTCTTGATGACCACTTCATCCCAGAAACTGTCAACAAGCAACACGTCTACCCAGGAATTAACATCTCAGATTCAACACACTGGGAGCATAAAGACCAGCAGCAAACCTCAAACCATCGTAACCACAGAGATGACCACATCAAGACTTTTAACCTCCTTAAGTGACCAAATTAAGACAGACAAAGGTTCTCAGACAACACTCTCCTTTGATGCAATAACCACTTCAAATGCTGCCAGTGTGAGCACCTCACCTCCAAGTACGTCAGATATGGAAACCACGACACCCTCCAAAAAAGGAACCTCAGTAGACACAGGGCACACAACAGCAATAACTACACAAGGTTCTACACCTGGCACCACACAAGTCTCACTCAAACCTTCATCCCAGAAACTTCCAACAGTGTCAACTCTCAGTGCATCCACCAAGGAATTAGCAACTTCTCAGAGTCAACACACTGGAAGCATGAAGACAACTAGCAATCCTCAAACAACAATAACTACTCAGGTGACCACATCAGGACATCTAACCTCCTCAAATGACCAAATTCAGACAGACAAAAGTTCCCAGACAACACTCTCTTCTGATGCAACAACCACCTCAAAGGCTCCCATCGTGAGCAGCTCACCTCCAAGTACACCCTCCACAGGAGGCACTTCAATAGACACAGGGCACACAACAGCACTAACTGCTCAAGATTCTAAACCTGCCACCACACAGGTCTCAATGACACCTTCATCCCAGAAAATGTCAACAGTATCAACACACATGACCTCAACTGAGGAACTGTCAACCCTTCCTCAGAGCCAACACACTAGAACCATGGAGACCAGCAGCAAACCTCAAACCTCCACAGTCACATCAACACTTTCATCCTCTCCAAATGGCTCAACTTCCACACAGACAAGGACCCAAATGACAATATCTCCAGGTGACAGGACCAACCCATCTGCTTCTAGTGTCAGCAGTCAATCCCCAGTTACAACAGAGGTGCTCTCACCAACATCCTCTTCAGACTTGGCTCTAGGAAACACAGGTCCAAGGATTACTCAGAACCCTACAACAACCACCACAAAAGTCTTAATGACATCTTTACCACAGACACTGTCAACAGCTTCAACACTCAGCATGTCTACTCAGGAATTTGCAACCCTTTCTCAGAGCCAACACACTGGAAGCATGAAGACCAGCAACAAGCCTCAAACTACAAGCACAGAGGTGACCACAAGTGGCCAAACTCTGGCAGAGACAGGTTCCCGATTACCACCCTCTCCTGATGCAACAACCTCACATGCTCCCAGCATGAACAACTCACCTCCAAGTACATCAAACATGTCAACCACACCTTCCACAGAAAGCACCTCACTAGACACAGAGCGCATAACGGCAGTAGTGACTCAAAGTTCTATACCTGCCAACACACAGTTCTTTATAACAATTTCATCTCAGAAATTGTCAACACTCAGCACGTCTACCCAGGTATTAACATCTCAGAGTCAACACACTGGAAGCATGAAGACCAGCAATAAACCTCAAACTATCACAAACACAGATGTGACCACATCAAGTCTTTCAGCCTTCTCAAGTGGCCAAAATATGGCAGAGACAGATTCCCAGGTAATACCCTCTCCTGGTGCAACAACCACCTCACATGCTGCCAGTGTGAGCAGCTCACTTCCAAGTGCATCCTCCACAGAAGTCACCTCAGTAGACACAGGACACACAATGCCAATGACTGCTCAAAATTCTAAACATACTACCACACAGGTCTCAATGACACCTTTATCCCAGAACATGTCAACAATGTCATCACACATCACCTCAACTCATGAACTCTTAACCCTTTCTCAGAGCCAACATACTGGAAGCATGAAGACCAGCAGCAAACCTCTAACTACCACAAGCACAGAGGTGACCACAAGTGACCAAACTCTGGCTAGAACAGGTTCTTGGATATCACCCTCTCTTGATGCAACAACAACCTTACATGACCTCAGCATAACCACCTCACTTCCAGGTACATCAGACATGTTAACCATGACACCCTCTACAGAAAGCACCTCAGTGGACACAGGACACACAACAGCAATAGTTACTCAAAGTTCTATACCTGCCAACACACAGGTCTTGATGACCACTTCATCCCAGAAACTGTCAACACTCAGCACATCTACTCAGGAATTAATATCGTCTCATAGTCAACACACTGGAAGCATGAATACCAGTAGCAAACCTCAAACTACCACAGCTACAGAGGTGAGCACATCAAGTCTTTTAGCCTCCTCAAGTGACCAAATTCAGACAGAGATGAGTTCCCAGAGAACACACTCTCCTGATGAGACAAGCACTTCACATTCTCCCAGTGTGAGCAGCTCACCTCCAAGTACAGCCTCCACAGAAAGCACCTCAGTAGACAGAGGACACACAAGGGCAATAACTAATCAAGATTCTATATCTACCACCAAACAGGTCTCACAGACATCCTCATCCCAGAAACTGTCAACAGTGTCAACACTCAGCACATCTACACAGGAATTAACAACACTTTCTCAGAGTCAACACACAAGCAGAAAGACCATTAGCAAACCTCATACAACCACACTCACAGAGGTCACCACATCAAGTCTATCAGCTTCCTCAACTGACCAAATTCAGACAGACACAGGTTCCCAGATAACAGTCTCTCCTGTTGCAACAACCACCTCATACGCTCCCAGCATGAGCATCTCACTTCCAAGTACAGTCTCCACAAAAGTCACCTCACTAGACACAGGACACACAATGGCAATCGTGACTAAAGATTCTAAGCCTGCCACCACACAGGTCTCGGTGACACCTTCATCCCAGGAACTTTCAACAGTGTCAACACCCATCACCTCAACTCAGGAATTGTCAACCCTTCCTCAGACCCAACACGCTGGGAGCATTAAGACCAACAGCAAACCTCAAGCCACCATACCCACAGAGGTGACCACATCAACACTTTTGGCCTCCTCAAATGACCAGATTCAGACAGAGACAAGTTCCCAGAGAACACTCTTTCCAGATGCACCAACCACCTCACATGCTCCCAGCGTGAGCAGCTCACCTCCAAGTACACCAGACACTTTCACCATGATACCCTCTACAGAAGGCACCTCAGTAGATACAAGGTATGCAACGGCAATTACTACGCAAGGCTCTACACCTGCCACCACACAGATATCAGTGACACCTTCAACACAGAAACTGTCAACAGTGTCACTACTCAGAACTTCTACACAGGATTTAACAACCCTTTCTCAGAGCCAACACACTGGAAACATGGAGACTAGTAGCAAACCTCAAACCACCACACCCACTGAGGTGACCACATCAACACTTTCATCATTTTCAAGGGGATCCACTCAAACACAGACAGTTTCCTGGGTAACGTCCTCTTCAGGAAAAAAAACTACCCCATCTACTTTCAGCAGGAGTACCCTACCTGTAGCCCCATCAGACACATTCACCACCACAGGCTCCACCTCAGGAGACACAGGGCCCACACTTGTAACCGGAAGCCTCAGTGTGATCACATCAAGAGTCGCAAGCACAACGCTAGGTGGTCTGTCAACAGTAGCGCACAGCACATTTACCCAGCGATCGTCTACACAGCCTCAGAGTCACTGGACTGAAGCCATGGGGATTTCTGGCACGTCTAAAACCAGCATCCTCACAGAGGTGACCACAGAAATGCATGTTGTCTCTCCACCTGGACCTACTGTGACAGAGACCTTTTCTCATGAGACATCCTCCTCAGGTAGGTCAGCTACCTAGCATTCAGGCAAAGGTGAGGTAAGTTCCCCATGGTGAATGGCCACTCCATTCCTTCTGCTTTCTATGTGTATGCATGGAGGTGCTGGCTGTCCAGTGTAGGGACAAACGTTTTAGCTTTCTCTCCCAGCTCCTCATTTTCTGTGACTCTCGTGTTCTCTGATGTAACACCCACTCCTGTCCTCTCTCCCTCTATGTCCAGGATTGACCTCGAAATCAGACAACGACAGAAGCACAGCATTCTCAGCCACCTCCTTGAGCCTCACGACTCCCAGCGAGTCCACAGTCTCCAGGTCAACAGTGCCTCCAGCCTCCCTTTTACCAGATCAGGGTGAGTAGTACTAGGTAGAGCCCCAGTATCTTCTCCCTGAGCTGGATGGAAATGCTGCAGCTGTGGTTGCTAGACTGCATTTGCCAGCTTAGGTCCTTGTGTGTAGCTGAGGGATCCAGGCTTTTAAATTCATACTCGGTCCCACACAGGTCCCAGATAATCCACCCTTGCCCCTGTGTTTCCTCTAGACCAGTGGTTCTCAACCTGTGTGGGTCATGACACTTTGGGGGGGGTCAAACAACCCTTTCATTGGAGTTGCCTAAGATCATCGGAAAACTCAGATATTTACATTACAATTCCAAACAGTAGCAAATTGCAGTTATGAAGTAGCAACAAAAATACATGTATGAATGAGACTCACTACAGCTCGAGGAACGGTGCTGAAGGGTCACAGCATTAGGACCCTAGATAGGTCAATGGGTTGAGCAGCTAGAATAGAGTTATGGGAGCAAAATGATGGTCCTTGTATTGAGTTGGGTGGAGAGCTCCGAAGCATTTAAAATTGCCCCAGAACTGTGTAGGTAAGGGGATGAGGAAGGATACAGCTCTGCAGAGTGGTGGTTGCTATGGATAAATTTGGGAGGGTCAAGCGAAGCATCAGTGAGGAAGCCAAGAGACTGTGCCAAGCCAACCAAGACCATGTGGTATAGAGTTAGATCCTCTTGGGAAACACTTAAGACAAAGTTTCCCAAACTGGAATCCAAGGACATTGGAGATGGGGGTGGGCCTTCAAATTTATCTGGAGAAGTCCTACTGCAGGAAACAGGCGCCACGTTATGAACAGGTCTTTAAGTGACTAGTCTTGGCTGGTTTGGAGTTTTGTCTTTTCACCGTTTAGTAGCTCTGACTTCCCAGTCAGCGGATAGACATCCTGTGGTAATATGCGAACAGCAGGACTGTTATGTCCGGATGCTCTAACCTGAGGGGTGATGAGGGTTCCAGGCAAAGGAAACGAGAGGTAGACTGAAGAGTCAGGCCTACAGCCATCTCTTCTAGAAGAGGGGCCAGAGAAGGGGTGAGTTAGGGGAGGCTCTCAGGACCCTTCTGAAGCTGAAAGGGAAGAACGGCCGCACGGATTCCACTCTCCTCTTTTCTGGCCTAGGCATTGTCCTCTTCCCCTATGGCTCAAGCTCTGAAGTTGGAGACAGGCAATTTTCTGCCAGGACTGTAGATTTTACCTCACCAGCCTTCAAGATCCAGATTGGCTTTCCCCTCGGCTCCTCCCTGCTGGATTCCTTCTACGTGAGTCTGTAGCCCTGTTCCACGTCTGTGGCCTAGGTTTCCTGGGCCCTGTTTCTGTGTAGAGATGGCTCATGACTGCCCAAAATAAAAAAAAAAAAAAAAAAAAGGATGGGGGCCAGTTTGCTGTACAACACTTTTGTAGCCTTTTATGTCAGAGTTTCTAGTTACAGAAAAGCCACACCTCCCTGCCAGTGTGGACAAAAACATCCTTACTCCGGCAAAAAGGGTTTGTGGCTGTTTCACAAGCTTCTTTTTTTTTTTTTTTTTTTTTTTTTTTTTTTTTTTTTTTAATGAGGAAGAAGCTAAGTTTGAAACTTAATTGGTTCACACCATTTCTATTTCCCCGGGTTACCTCCTGATTCCCTGGGCATGCTGATCCTGGCTCCTCTTGCCCTCAGCGAGAGGAGTAGGGACACCCAATGAGAGCTCAGCACAGTAACAGGAATGAGGACATTGGCTCCTTGACCCTCATCTGATCTGTCATAAGCTTCAAGATAAGGTGAGGCACTTTCAAGAAGGCTTTGCTCTGTGGAAACCTGGGATGCACCACAGAGGCAAGACACGGCCCACAGCTTGGACTAACGTGGAAAGACCCTGATAGGGATGAGCTTTTGTGAGGTTTCTGGGTTCCACTTTCTCCTGGAAGGCAAAAAGTGCACAAGGGGACTGTCGAGGTTGACACTTCTAACCCTCTGCACAGATGGGCACTTAGGGGAGCTCTTCCAAGGAACTGGCCCTAGACTAGGATAACCCTTCCCTCTTCCTCCCTAACCAAACATCCTTGTGCTCAGTTTACAGATAACGGGCAGATCATTTTCCCAGAGTCAGACTACGACATCTTCTCCTACCCCAATCCACCTCAAAATGGCTTCACAGGAAGGGAGCGCGTGGCCATGGTGGCCCCATTCTGGGGTGATGCTGATTTCTCAAGCTCCAGGGGAGCCATATTTTATCAGGTGGGTCTTTCAAGGCCTTGGCAGTCAGGAGCTCCCAGCCTCCTGTCTGGGGGGATCAGGGGCACCTCAAGGGCATTGAGTTTGAATACAGGGTGCAGAGGAAGCAGAGAAAGAATGCTAAACAGACCCTGGTACACCCTACTGCAAACATGTGAGGACCTGCACGGGACAGGAGTGGAGGTTGAGTTCAACAGAACCCCGCCCCACCGAGCCAGCACTCCTGAATTAAGTTAATAAAGCCAGCCTGTGAATGTCTGTAGCAATAGCTGTCACTGCAAATACGTTTTGTGTGCCGGCAGCTGACAAAAGCTCTAGCTCAGTTTCAAAGATGGATAGACCTGCACCTGTCCTTAAGGAGTTTGCAAGCTAGACGTGGGAATGTAAAACCAGACACATTTGGTCAGACCGTGCAAGCTGATTTAAATTAAGAGTTTCATCAGTGCAGTGCCAGAAGGCTTGAATTCCTTGATAGGGATCCTCTAGTTCACATGCCCCAGGTTTTCCTTGATCTTAAAACCAAACGCTTTTGTAAAAATTCAGACTTGGGAAAAGATGTTCAGGCAGCCATGGGCACTGAAGTAACTAGCATCCCCAAGTAGGAGACAGGGACCTCTTAGGGCAGTGGTCCTCAACCTTCCTGATGCTGCGACCCTTTAATACGGTTCCTCATGTTGCGATGACCCCCAACCATAAAATGATGTCATTGCTACTTCGTACCTGTAGTTTTGCTACTGTTATAAATTGTTCTGTAAATATCTGACAAGCCACCCTTGTGAAAGGGTCATTTGACCTGCTCCTCCCCCCAAAGAGATCCAAACCCTCAGGTTGAGAACCGCTGCTTTAGAGACATTAAAGGGCCCCTCCCTTCCCTGCTCTTATCTACCTTCCTTTCCTAGGAATACGTCACATTTTACGATCAACACCATCAGCTAATCCGGGAGGTGGAGACTTTGATTAACGAGTTTACAGGTGACTGGGGCTTCAAAGCCAAGTGGACACTAAAGGTCACGTGGGTCAATGTTCCTGCCTATCCTGCCCAGAGGAGCTTTGGGGTGAGTGGATCATGAATGGCTCCTGTGATCCTTCTGGGAGCCAAACATCCCATCATCCTAGGTGGGAGCTACCTTTCTAGAGTACCCTGGCTGGAGAAAAGATTGCTGGGTACACCACCCCTTGAGAGCATGGTCTAAGTTCTCACAGTAGGACAGGCCTGCCCCGTGTCAGAAACCTCAGCTGCATTTACAGGAAAGAATGTCTGGCGACGGACGACTTCATATGACTCACACGAGTGAGGTTTCCTTTGCTTTAGTGAAGTATCAGTCCGCAGCACTCAATAAACCGTTCACCTGCCCTGCACAGGGCATGTGTAAGTCCTCCATACACACAGTGGAGGGACACCTGGACAGTGCCCTTACATACCCAGGGGAAGAGATAAGGAGGGTCTCAGCTCTGCAGTCTTGCCTAACCTCTCAGGTTCCTGCATCTCTCTTATCCGTCGTCTTCTAACTGGACCGCAACCCTTTATCTCCTCTTCCAGAGAAAATGTTACAAGGAAGGAAAATAGGGCATGCCTGAGAGCTTCTGCACCCAGGGTGGATGTTGCCCTAACCACAGCAAGCTTCCCAGCACATCTAGCCCGGGTGGACCAGAAACAGTGATATCCCCGTGTCTGCTCAGAGGTGTGGGGACACCAGGGAGGAAACCTCAGATCTCTCATAGACATCTCTGTTTGCCCCTCCCCAACATCTAGACCAATACCTACCAAGCCATCCTCTGCACAGATGGGAGCAGGTCCTATGCCCTGTTTCTCTACCAGAGCCGTGGCATGAGGTGGGATGTGACCCAGGAACCGTACAACCGAGTGCTCATGGGTTTCTCCAGGTAAGACCGGATGGGCTTGCTGTCAGCACTGGACTGTAGGAGCTAAGTGTTTCCTGCTCACCACGTCCTTGAACACGCAGCTCTGCCTGAAGAAAAAGCCCCATTCATCCTGGCACTATTCCTATTCCCACACCTGTGTACCAGAGCCCTTTAACCTTTGACCTCCTTGGTTACTTTCCACTGACATTAGCTGACTTCTCGGCTAGCAGACACTTATTATACCTATGACATCATATACGTTATTATTTATGGCTTGTTTTTGTGATCGCAGCCACCCACGATAGGTGACAACTTACCCTACAGATTAAAAAAACAAACAAACAAACATCATCCTATAGGTATGAAAACTTAGATTTGAGTCATTCGCCCAAAGTCAGAGAGTTTCAAAGTGGCAAAGTGGGCATCAGGGCACAGGCCCCTGGGTGGAATTTGTGACTCCTGCAGGTAGGTGGAGAAGGAAGTGAGAAGAGCTGTGTTTGGCTGCAGGGTGGACCCTTGAATAGGAAGGAGCCACACCCTCTGAAAGAACAGCTCCCAGCTGCCTGCTCCAGTGGGCTATTGGTTGTGAAGGTCAACCAGTTGTGCAGATCTGTTTACGGGGTGATTGTCACAGGAGGTTTTCTTTTACATTGGGGTGTGCTCAACCTGCCTAGCATGGCTTTGACTGGCTTCTGATGTGCACTGAAGGGGGAAGTCATGTAATTACCCAGGCAGCTAGCAATTTCTCCAGTGACGTCATGTGTGTATTTGTCCTCTAGTGAAGATCAGGAGTCACTTTCTGTGGACACGCTAGTGCCGCTGCAGGCTTCCTTCCTGGTCTCACGCTGTGACAGTGGAGGTGGCAGGCCTTTGAATGTGGTCCCCACTCAGATCGGAAGGATTTACAAATAAATGTCTTGCATTGAAACCTTACAGCACTCTGACAGAGTTACAACTGAAGTCTCTTTCACCCAGATAAAACCCCCAAAGTCAGACTAGATCCCCAACTTAGTAAGTGCAGGATCAACGGTTGAAAGTGACACAGAAACTGACATTGAAGCATCCCCCGTGTGGTACGCTCTAAATAGCTTCAAGGGAAACAAAGGGAAATGTGGCCTCAACTCTGTGGCTTCCATACCCCATGTGTACGGAGTGGGTCTGCTGATGTCTCACAATCTGGCTGCCCGCCTGACTGGGCCATGGGCTACCAGCTGCTGACTGGGGACTAGCTGGGATGACTGACAAACTAAACGAACTTTCAAAACAACATCGAAGAGCCCAAGTGTGGCACGGAGGCCTGAGCATCTTTCCTTTGCCTGCAGTGGAGATGGGCATTTTGAAAACAGCCCGCTGACATTCCGGCCGGCGATGGAGAAGTACCGTCCAGATCGATTCCTGAATTCCAAATTAGGTAAAAGTGCCACCCACCATATATGAGCTGGCTTCTGTCTTCCCTTGCCCTCCACACCATATGCCATGACAGTCCTAGACAGATGTAGCCTCTCCATCACCCCGGAGAACATCTTGCACAAACCACCGACCTACGGGTGCATCCGCAGCTGATCCTGCCTGGACCTGTTCACACCCCCAACCCCTATAAATCTCATTCCATAGAAGAGCCAAACCCAGGATGTCTGTCTGTCTGTAGGCACTCTGGTCCTAGAGTGAGGATGACAAGTGTATTGCAGAAAGGGAGATGGGAGTGAAGTTAGGATAAGCCATATAAATGTGCCATTCTAGAGCTGGAGTGAGATCCTTAAGGAGGTCTACCAGGAGGCATTTCGAAAAGGCCAGCATTCACTTGATTAGCACTTATTGAGCACTTACTATCTGCCAGACAGTAGGTTAACAGACCAGAAAATGAAGAGAAAGAGGGAGAAGGCTCTCAAAGGTCACTGTGGCAGAGACCCTAGTGTCCAGGGGCAAACTGTGGTGCTTCCACCAAGCCTTAGTCTAATATACAGAGGCTCCAATGGGAAAAAAATGTCAGTTTCCAAAATGTGGTGGAGAAAAGGGCATGCTAGCATCTGGGACAGGCCGGTCATGCAGATTGTAAAGTGTGAGTCCAGGTCTGTTTGATCTGGTACAAAGATGTTTGGCAACGTAACACGTAAGTTGGGCCAAATGACAGGTGGATGCCACCCTGTGGAAGAGGGTCTCTTCTCTATCAGACACATCAACCTGGGTATCTCATGGAGTGTGTATGTGTGTGTGTGTGTGTGTGTGTGTGTGTATGTGTGTGTGTGTACAGAGCATTATAAACAATGTTATTCTTCTGAAAACAGTTGCCTTATTCATGTGAATATAGGGTTGAAAGTCTCATACACTAACTCATATTTTGTTCAGGGCTGGGGGGAATCTCTAGAGTTCACTTCTCTCCCTAAAGTTGTGTGTACAGTATGAAGCTTCCAATGAACTGAAGGCTTAAACTTTACAACCCCGCTGAAGATTTTTCTGGTTACTTCTCCCTTCCTAAGATGGGGCTCAAAAGAGGCTTCCCAAGGCTCGCAGTGATAGAGCAAGACCCCACCAGCAGGCCACCCTGTCTGTGGCTTCCAGCTAGTTTCTGGGCATGGACCTCTCTCTGTCCTGGTTGCTCTAGCTACTGAAAGGGAAGGGGAAGGCACATCATAAAAGGGAGCGTCCGGTGACATTAAGGGCGGATGTGTGTTTCTAGTGAAGTGGTTTGAGAATTACAAGGCATTTCAGAGTGAGAGCCAGCTAGGATGAGAGAGAGAGAGAGAGAGAGAGAGAGAGAGAGAGAGAGAGAGAGAGAGAGAAAGGTAGGTCAAGTTGAATCATAGCAATGCCTCCCTGCCTGGAACTTGTCCCAGTTTTACTCTAAGGTTCAAGATTTGAGGTATTTGGAGCTTATGTTTAAGGTGATTTGGAGATAAATCATTGCCAGTCTGAAGTGTTCCCTTCCTAAGAAGAGCTATCCAGAGAAGCAGGACATGGATGGAGGATGCAGCCTGTGTTCTGTAATAAGCACCGCTTTCCTTGTTTCTCAGGCATCCGGGGACTGCAGGTCTACAGGCTACACAAGGAGGTGCGGCCCAACTACAGGCTCAAGTGTCTGTGGTGGCTGGACAGCCAGCCTCAGCAGCCCAGCTGGGGCTGGAACAAGATTTCCTGCCCTTGCTCCTGGCAGCAGGGACAACGGGACTTTCGGTTCTGGCGAATCAACACAGGTGATACCTCCTTCCTGCTCGTCACAGACCCCTGAGCATCACCTCTATCCATACCTGGTCTTTCCTTCCCAGGCACCCTGAGCACCTCCCACACAGACAACCCCTGCCCATCTCACCTGCCACAGCTCCTGGGCCTGAGGATGTCTGGTCTCTGCAGGTTGGTGGGACAGGCTGCTGTGCAGCTCCTCCTCTGAGCGAGGGGGCGTGTGCTGCAGCTACGGCACCTGGGGAGAGTTTCGAGAAGGCTGGAGAATGCACAGTCCTTGGCAGTTTGGTATGTATCTTCCTGGAGATATCTTCCATCTACCCTGAAGCCGGTGGCTCTTCTCAAACTATGGGGACATTTCTTGGATGAAGCCTCTTGGCTCCAATGCTTTCCAGTGGCTTCTCTGGTCCCAATCCCCTGTTCTTGGGAAAGAAGTGGCCCTCCTCCTTGTATTCTCTCAGATTAGGGCAGAATGTGTCTTCTTCTATCTTCATTTGGCCTTGTGCCCTCAGCCTGGAGTGGGGAATCTTTCTAGGCCAAGGAAGAAGGCCCACTTCGATGTTATCCTCTGATCCCATGTTAACAGGATGCTTTGGGGCGAGACTTAGAGTTATCTCACCATAGAGACCTTCCAAGGGAGCCAGGGCACAGAGGTGAATAGGGGACGCTTGGTTGCATCTGCCCACCCTGGGGCCTGCTGTAGTCTCTAGTGTCTTCATCCCATTGTCTCTGCTCTCTCTCTCTCTCTCTCTCGCTCTCTCTCTCTCTCTCTTGCTGGGTCTCTGAGGGCTTGTACCACGTGCCCTGCTATGTAACAACCCCAACATTCATTCAACGAGGATATACAATATCAGTTGATTAGTCCCTGGCAGCCATTGGGCATGGAAGGATATGTACTGTCTCCAAGGGCATATACTCTTGCCCCCGATACTGCCGTACACTTGCAAACATGCCCGTTGCATCCCCGGGGCCCCTGCCCTCTGACAAACTGTCCTTCTCCACAGATGAGGAGCAGAAGGCACAGAACTGGTGCTGCTATTGGAACGACAAACCCTCTTTCTGTGTCCAGTACCAGCTCAGGCGCCCCCGTGTTAGTTGCGCCGGGTACAGACCCCCACGGCCCGGTGAGCATCATGGGTGAGGTGAAGCATCCAGGAAGAGAGTCTGGATTAGCAAGGGATCCACTTCCTAGGGCAGAACTGCGGCCACAGAGACCATGTTGACAGGTCTTGTGCGAAGCTAACCGTAAACAGAAGGACTTTGAATGTGGCTTTTGCAAAGGGTTGAGGACTAAGGTCAGGGACTACAAATGAAGGGGACTTTGGAGTAGATTGAGGATGCCCTAAAAATTTCCCCAAGCTTGAGTCCACCAAGATGGAAGCCCTACCGGCTGGGAGTCT
The DNA here is from genome assembly GCF_963924665.1 of Micromys minutus. Taxonomy (NCBI): domain Eukaryota; kingdom Metazoa; phylum Chordata; class Mammalia; order Rodentia; family Muridae; genus Micromys; species Micromys minutus. Next base: position 59,976,749 of record NC_137976.1, on the reverse strand, counting down.
GAGACCATGGCCCTAACTGGCTGACGTGTAACCTCCTTTCTTTTAGCCTGGACATTTGGTGATCCTCACATCACCACTTTGGATAATGCCAAATACACCTTCAACGGGCTTGGGGACTTTCTGCTGGTCCAGGCCCAGGACAAAAATTCCTCCTTCCTGCTGGAGGGCCGCACTGCCCAGACCGGCTCTGCCAATGCCACTAACTTCATTGCTTTTGCGGCTCAATACAACACCAGCAGCCTGAAGTCTCCCATCACAGTAAGAGAGGGATATCCAGGTTATGCTTGCATTCCCTTCCCTGGAACCCCTCAGGAACCATCAGCTGGACACTGGAAGAGGAAGAGTATAAAGAAAGGAAGAGAGAGTCATTTACTTTCCTCACCAATGTGGTGTCAACATATATGACAGGGAACCACTCAAAGATAGAAGGGTGTGCTGGACAGTTCTCTGTCATTTTGAAGTAGGAGTCACCGGAGAGAAGGGAACCTCAATTAAGAAAATGCCTCCATAAGGTTGGGCTGTAGACAAGCCTGTAGGGCATTTTCTTAATTAGTGATTGATGGGGGAAGGCCCAGCCTACTGTGGGTGATGCCATTCCTGGGCTGGTGGTCCTGAATTCTATAAGAAAGCAGGCTGAGCAAACCGTGAGGAGCAAGCCAGTGAGCAGCATCCCTCCATGGGCCCTGCATCAGCTCCTGCTTCCAGGCTCTCCTGCTCTGCTTGAGTTCCTGTCCTGACTTCCTTCAGATGAACAGTGATGAGGAAGCGTAAGCCACATTAGTCCTTCCCTTCCCTGGTCGCTCCAGTCCTGGTGTCACTTCATAGCAATAGTAACCCTAATTAGAACAGATTTTTTGGTTCACAGTTTATGGGTGACGTCAGGGCATCATGGCACCAGCAGTATGTGAAGAGGCTGGTGACATATTGTGTCTGCAGTCCCAGTGGGATGAATGCTGGGGCTCAGCTCTCTTCTTTTTTATTCAGTCTAGGTCCCCAGCCCACACAACGATCCCACCCACATTTGGAGTAGATCTGCCCTTCTCAGTTAAATAACTCTGAAAACACTCATGTAGACACAACCAGAGATGTGTTTCCATGGTGATCCTACATCCTGGAACAAAGGGGAAGAGGCACATCTGTAGTGGAGAGAGTAAAACCCGGAAGTGACACAATTGCTGGGCTGCCAGTGAGTTCCTGATGTCATCGTTTGCTTTAGCACAATGGGGACAAGGATGCTGACTGCTCCACAAAGCTGACATGTGATAGTTTGGCTCCCACTGAGCTCATGTTAAGGATATGTCTGCACAGCTGGCCCAGATTTTAGCCTTGGATTGCTCTCTAGAGCCTCATTTCCAGGCCTCTACTTTGCCTGCTGACTGGGCTTAGGTCTCCTCCAATTCTTTTCCAGGTTCAGTGGTTTCTTGAGCCCAATGACACAATCCGAGTTGTACACAATGACCAGACGGTGGCCTTTAACACCAGCAACACCGAAGGTAGGCTCAGTAATGTCAACATGTGCCCCTCTCTACATCCTCAGCCCCTGGGAGTGGTGTGCTCAGAGGGAGTAGTAGAGGCTACAACACCCAGAAGAAGGGAATGTCTGCCCCACCCCCGCTGTCTCGTAAACAGTCCCACTGGAAGATCTTCAGCCAGCCTGGGCCTGGAGCTTTCCTCATCCCTACCCCAGAAGGGAGAAGTGTCTGGAGGCTAGTCTGGATAGTGTGAGACTTTTAGTTGAGGCATGGTCAAGATACACCAGTGCCCTCTGTGCCATGAGTTGTCACTGCTACTGAGTCCAAGGGGTATGCTGGCTGTGGTGTCACTTGTCCTGTCTTCCAGACTTGCCCGTATTTAATGCCACTGGTGTTCTACTGATCCAAAATGGCTCCCAAGTCTCAGCCAACTTTGATGGGATAGTGACCATCTCTGTGATTGCTCTCTCCAACATTCTTCATGCCTCATCCAGCCTATCAGAGGAGTACCGCAACCACACAAAGGGCCTTTTGGGTAAGAAGCAGAGCTCAGACTGTACCTTGGCAGGTACCCCTCCCATGGGCCTTGGACTTCCCTACCCTGCCCAGTTCTTCCTCAGCCCTTTAGGGCACAGAGAGAAGCTGCTTCACACATTGTCTAGGCTAATTTCCTGTTTGCCGGGGGTTGGGGGGGGGTGCTGTTTTTGTTTTGTTTTAAGGACCCATGAAGGAGATGCTATGGGGAAGGTGGAGGCTCAGCTGTCCCCTTCCTCCCTCCCCCTCTCTATGTTTCCTGATTTTAGTCTTGTCCCCTTCCTTCCTCCCATCTTCCCCCACATTCTTCTTGGCTTTCTTCTCCTTCTCTAAAGAACAATGGAGTGGTGTGAGTGCACAGTCCTCTCCACCTCCTGGGACCCTAGACCTGGGACAGATGCGGCTGCCCTGTTGATGCTCTCTGGAGAAGGGAACCTTGTAGTGATGAACCTCCTGCTTTGTCCCACAGGAGTCTGGAATGACAACCCAGAAGATGACTTCAGGATGCCCAATGGCTCCACCATCCCTTCAAACAGCTCTGAGGAGACCCTTTTCCACTATGGAATGACATGTGAGTCCAGGGGTCCTCAGGTCACTGGGGCAGGCCAGCGTTGTCTCCCTTGTGCTTGTGAGGACCCTATGCATCCTTGGAAAGGTCTGAAGATTTTGCCATTGTCCTATGTCTGTCCCCTGCTTTCACACTAGCTGTGTGTCTCTTCCAGAAAGGGAGGAGAGGACTGAGTGGTCTTCACTCACTGAAGCAGGGATTTACAGACTCTGAAGCCATCCTGACCCCACCAGCTCCCGTGCCACCCCCTCACACACAGAGCCAGACACGGAGGGTTTGAGATGGGCACAACTGACACGTGACATGAGTCTTATTCCACCTTCCTGCCTCCTGTGTTATAGGGCAAATCAACGGGACAGGCCTCCTTGGGATTAGGACAGATCCTCTGCCGTCCAAGTTCACCCCCATCTTTCTGTCCCAACTGTTGAATAAGAGCGCCTCAGGTGAAGACTTGACCTCCGGGTGCAGAGATGATGAACAGTGCAAGTTTGATGTTCTGGCCACGAGAAACAGAGCTATTGGACAAAGCACCAACTGGATCCTTAGTACATTCCAACACGAGAATGGGACACTCAGTAAGTGACATGAGGAAGGTCAGAAAGGCCTTTTCAGAAGTGGGGAGCAGACGAGAACCCCATTTCATGACACTCCTTCAAGCTCCAAATTTTTACTCCTTCAATGGACCAAACCCGCCCAGCTCGCCCAGGCCCTCTCATAGACAACTTCCCTTCACTGTCTCCTCCACCACCCAGAACTCCTTTCCTGACACCCGCTTCTCCCTCTCCCTCCATCCCACTGGCTTCTTTGGGCTTGCTGGTCACTTTGCACATGCCTTTCTCTTGCCTGCAAGGCGCTCTCCACAGACAGCCACGGTCATGTTCTCTCAACTTTGGACACTACCTTCCTAGGCCCCTCTGGACTGCCAAGTCTTATATTTCATACCTTAGTCACACTTCCTTTTCTGATTTTCTTTTGCTTAGCATTTATAACTACTAAGAGGATTTTATAATTTATAATTCCCTTAGGCCTCTTTTTCTATCACTTGTTCATTGCTATAGAGATTAGTGCCCTGTGTATATCACGTGCTCAATACATCTAATAATAAAGCCTATTGATATGCAATGGGATGGAAATAACAGGCTTCCGAGATACAGAGCGTTGAGAGAGTTTGGCCTCTCATTCTGGGAAGATGGAATGTCCGTCTGCATACTACCCTCATGGGTTTCCGCTCTTATCAAGGGCAAAACTGTCCATCTGTTCTCAAGGCCCAGTGTGGCATTCTGTTCAGGAGACTAGGGGCTGGAGAGATGGCTCAGTGATTAAGATCAATGGCTGTTCTTCCAGAGGACCTAGGTTCAGTTCCCAGCACCCACATGGCAGCTCACAATCAGCTATAACTCCAGTTGCAGAGGATCCAACACCCTCTACAGACACACAAGCATACAAACAAAATATTAATGCACATACAATAAAAATCCAATTCCAATTTTAAAAGAATATATTTTTTGGGCTGGAGAGATGGCTCACTTGTTAAGAGCACTGACTGCTCTTCCAAACGTCCTGAGTTCAATTCCCAGCAACCACATCTGTAATGGGGTCAGATGCCCTCTTCTGGTGTGTCTGAAAACAGCTACAGTGTACCCACATAAAAATAAATAAATAAATCTTTAAAAAAATATTTTTCAAAAGAAAAGAAAAGGGGCCTAAAGGTTAGACAGTGGACAGTACAAACCCAACATGTTCTGCACAGTTTACAGAGCTCAGAGGCTGGCCACAGTAGGAAGAGTCATGGGGAGAGAGAGCAGAGAAAGAAGACTGGGGACTGTCCTGTGCGTAACTAATCTCCATGTTTCTCTGTTTCAGATCAGTACCCACCCTCTATCAACTGCAGCAGCAAGATTCAAGCCTACAAGGGGCGGACAGTGACCATTGACATCACCAGCGATTCTAAGGATGTCATATTCAGCCTCTCCAACAAGTGTAGTGGCTTTAAGCTCCTTGGTATGAATCTTTGGCTGGCAATAGATTGGGAGGAGTCCCCTTGGCTGTCTTGTGTCTCTTTATTCTGTATACCACCCTGCCATTTCTCTTTTTCATTTGACTACCCAGGACCAACAGACATTTTTCTTTCTTTCCCCTCCTCTCCTCATCTTGTTCTCTCTCTCTCTCCTTCTCCCTCCTCCCTCTCTCTCTCTATCTGGGACAGGGTCTTCCTACAGTAGCCCAAGATGGCCTGAAACTTCCTGTATAACCCAGGCAACAAACAAACTTAAGGGTCTCCCACCTCAGCCTCAGAACAAGTGTGATGGTGGGTTTTCAACCAACCTAGAACTATCTGAAAAGGGGCGGGGGGGGGGTCTCAGGTGAAGGATTGTCTAGAGCAGACTGACCTGCAGGCATGTGTGTCGCAGGAGCGAGGGGAGTCTTAATTGTCAGTTATGGTGACCCATGAACACAGGTGGCACCGAGCTTTGAGCTGTTTAAGAAGAAACTGGTAGAGCAGAAGCTGCAAATCGAGCAGCAGGCAGCATGGGCCATTTGTTCTCTGCTCTTGATTGGATGTGACAATTCAAATTCACTCCCCTCAGTGATGACTTTAACCGGGAATTATGTGCCTCTGTGAGGAGACCTATGTACAGGTGCAGAGGTGTTGGGTTCCCCTGGAGCTGGAGCTATATAGGCAGTGAGTCACCTGAGGAGGGTGCTGGACCCGAACTCTCGTCCTCTGAATGAGAGGCACATGCACTTACCCACTGAGCTATCTCTCCAGCCCCCGAGAAACAACATTTCTGAAGATTGATGCTCACAGCTGGTCATAGTGGCTCAAGCCTGTGAACCTTCTGGGAGGGAGGCTGAGGAAGGGGATTGCCATGAGACCAAGTCCAGTCTGCGATACAGAATGACACCCTGTCTCAAGGGAAAAAGAGTAATGCCTATCGTTCAAATGGGTGGTCCCTCCCCAAGTGAGTAGCCGTAAGGAGTTTAGATAAATTTAACTAAATAGCTCAACTGACTCTGGAGACACAAAGGTTATTTTACCTCCATTTAATAACATGCTTTTTGTTGTTGTTTGCTTGCTTGCTTTGAGACAAGGTCTCATTAGCTAGCTTTGGCTGTCCTAGAATTCACTGTGTAGAACAGGCTAGACTTGAACTTAGAGAAATCTGCCTGCCTGCCTCCGACTCTTGGGATTAAAGGCGTGTACCACCTGCACAGCTACATGCATCATTTTTAACCAACATGGAGCATTTACCAAATTATTAGAATAATTAAGTGTGACATTAAAAAGACTGGTTTAGCCTGATGGTGGCAGTACAAGCCTTTAATCCCAGGACTTGGGAGACAGAGACACTCGGATCTCTGAGTTTAAGGCCAGCCTGGCTTACAGAGTGAGTTCCAGGACAGCCAGGGCTATAATCAAAAACCCTGTCTCCATGAACAACAACAACAATAATAATAGTTTTCAGGGCTGGTGAAATGGCTCAACAGGCAATAGCACTTGCTGCCAAACCTGATACCCCTGGGACCTGTATGGTAAAAGGAAAGAACCAAGTCTTGCCAGCTGTCCTCTGACTGCCACATTTTACTATGACATACATACATGACCCCTCTGCCCCCACACAAGATAAACAAATGTAATAAAACCCATTCGTGAATTATCACATCTATGAAAAGAATGGCACACTGTGGAATAAGACCAAAAAGATACAAATAATGTCACTGTTACTTCTTGTTCTTTTTGTGGCAGCTATCTGGCTTTCTGTCCCCTCGTCTGATTTTTCTGGATTGGTACTAACACAGCACATCTTTCCCTCTTCGTAATGGCATCCGAGAACCTGGGCTGTGACTTGGGTTAAAGGGCCGAAGTCGGAAGGGATGGTGACTTTCTTTGCTAAACCAAAACCATCATGGAACCTTCTCTGGGCTTTGACCACCAAACTATCTCATTTTGCTTTTCTGGGTACGGACAGAGGGGTCACTCTGTCTACACTTTCTTTGTTCCTTATGGCACGACCTTGGAGTGCAGTGGTATTACAGGACTTTCTGCCACCCTGGGCATTCTGGAGAGTGATGATGTGAAGTTAACTCCCATCCATCCCTTTTCTCTGTTTCACCCAAGCTGTTCTTTATTCCCTGTAGTCTGACATCTGGTGAGCTACCCAAGGCCTGGAAAGTGAGAGGAGGGGTGCTGAGAAGGCAGAAGAGATACTGGGGGGTGAAGCCATTTCACCCTGCAGTTTGGGGATGCGTTAAGAGGACCATGCTTGGTCGCCAGCATGATTCATCCTCCTATAGCCACAGGCAGGGATGCATTTAGGGGCCTCCTCGATGGGGAGTGGGTAGCTTGTGTGTTCAGCAGGTGCCGCCTCCCTCCAGCTTGGAGCATGACCACCATCACCCTGGGAATCCCAGCTCTGCTCAAAAGGATGCTTGAGGGTGTGGGAGGACCAACTCAGTCATCTGGGTGTTAGATGCCATGAAGTACTGACCACAGAGCAGAGGGCTCTCCCAGACACTGAGGTCTCCTTTTCTCTGGACAGAAAACGGGAGTTTGCAATGGACACCAACATCCCCAGAAGCATGTACCCTGGAGATACTAGCAAGGGACGTCAGGACAAACTTGTCATCGCTACTCCAGCCCAAGACTGTGGCTTGCTTCTGCAGTAAGGAGGACCAGTGTTTGTACCATGAGACAAGCAAAGAAAGCAATTCTTCCACTGAGGTGAGTAGTGGGAGCTGCGTGGGGGCATGTGGAGGGATGCTGTGTGTTCTCTCCTGGGCAGGCTGTGTGTAGGGAGGAGGGCTGGAGCTGTGGTGGATGGGTAGGGCAAGGGCCATCTTGGGCTACAAACATGTATGTGAGGTTGGGGCTTTCATTATTGCTTAGAACACAAAAGAGGTTTGTGTCTCATCTCCCATTTGGTCAGGCTTAAAATGTTCACCTCTCCGTGGCACCTAGGTGTAGGACAGGAAGGCTTACCTGTGCTTCTGGATAGAGGTCTGTAGCCTCCAGTGTAGCTGCCCTGACTCCCTCCAGACCAGGGGGACCTGAGCCCACTATGCTCAGACACAAGAGGCCCCTACAGAACATTATAGAGAGTAGCTTCTCTTTGGGGTTGGGAAGGGAGCAGTAGGGTACTGCCTTGTGTCTCTCCAGCTTTGTTTGCTGTTTCCCCTGTCTGAGGAAGTGTACCTTCTTCAATTTGGAGAAAATCCTCTCCGTCCATGTTTGTGGTCAAGCTTCATGACCCGAGTCCACAGATTTTACCCTATTTCTGCCTTGTGGTTTTGCTCCCCCACCCCCACCCTGTTTCTTCCCCTTTCTTACTCTGAGAGAGGTGAAGCTGAGAGCCTGCTGCAGGGCCAGGCAGGGGATTGCATAGCTTTGGGGAGAGACTCACGGTCTTGGCTGTGCCTGAGATAGCAGAAGTGTCAGGGCAGACGTTCTTTAACTTGTGCACACCAGCAGCCCTGCTGTTATTCAGGTGACCAGCTGCAAGTGTGACGGGAACACCTTTGGCCGCTTGTGTGAACACTCTAAGGACCAATGTAACGAGCCATGCTTCCCTGGTGTGGACTGCATTCCTGAGAAAGGCTGTCTGGCCTGCCCTCCAAACATGACTGGAGATGGACGTCACTGTGCAGGTGAGCTTGGGACAGGGTCCTGGCAAGAGGAGGTCCCAGTGATTTGTCAAAATAGGGTCTATGACAGCCTAACAAAGTCTGGTGTTTCTATCTTTAGCAATGTGTCTTCAAATGCATTGTGGTAAGAAGCTGTGATGGAGGAAGGCTTAGAAAGGGGGTGGGAGAGAGTGTGGGGATATAGGAGGGGGATGCAGAAGCTGAGGATGGGGCTGGACCAGAGCATCCCTAAGACCCTGCTGGAGAAAACATGGGGAAAGACTGATAGATAAGGCTAATGAACCAGAGGCAAGCTAGGCTCTGGGGTACCTGGGTATCTTCAGAGACACAATGCTCGGGGCCTCTGCCTTTCACATGTCAGGGCATTCGGGAGTGTTGCTATGGGGACCTCAGGACAGAGGAGCCTCAGTTTCCCTTTGGGTTTTTCCTATGTGTCTGCTCCTCTTCCTTTGAGCCACTGTAGTCACCATGGCAGAAGTGACAATGCAAACTTCTCAATTCTCCAAGGCAGCCAAATACAACCAGAAGACCACCGTCTTCCGGGCAGAGTCCAGAGTGGGTAGAACCAGGAGACAGATGTGAGAGGAGAAGGGAGGGAAGCAGACCAAGATCCTTCTCCCACCAGCTTCTGGGTCCCTCTCTGGCAAGGATGCTCTGGTCAACACGCCATGCCCTGTGCAGAGGAGAAAAAACATCCAGCAGACAGAAAGGATGGGTTACAGAGAAACGCTTGGAGAAGATGTGGGGAAGATAGTTTGGGGTTCAGAGTGGTCCACAAACACAGTACAGAATGGGCAAGCATGGGGAGGGCAAACAAGAAATCCTAGGGTTAGACTCCAACTGGCAGCTCATCTCCCATTGGCTGCCTCGTCACAGTGTGGCTGATTCCCCGACTCCTCTTACAGCTCTGGAGGACTCTGATTTCTGCCGAAACCGTTCCTGTCCTTCGAATTACTGCTATAATCATGGCCACTGTGACATCTCTGGGGCTCCAGACTACCAGCCCACTTGCACCTGCCCCCCTGCCTTCACTGATGACCGCTGCTTCCTGGCTGGGAACAATTTCACTCCCACCATCTATAAAGGTATGGCTAACTATTTCTGACATGCTAGCCCTTCTCATGTCTGGGAATGATGGGAAAACCAGCAGCACAGTTCAGAACTGTGGTGAGTTTGGGGCTGGAGGACATGGTGAGGACAGCTGTCCCGGTGTGACCCATTGTCCTCCGTCATCTGCAGATGATGCCTCAGGCAGAAGAAGCCTCAGAAGTGTAGAGAGAACCTCTTGTGCAATGGTGGAGGTACCACCTCTCAATAAGATGTTGTTGGCCTACTAGCTTAGGCAGGAAATAGGGAGGTGGAAGTTCTGGTATGGAGAGGGAATTTCTGAGATAGCCAATGGAGAGAGATTTGCTCCAAACTCTTAGGAAGAGGGTTGCCTGAAATTGAGGAGAGGTAACCAACCCCGTGGTGAAACTTAGACTAGAATAAGTTATGAGCTATCGGGAATGAACCAAAGGCCAAATTTATTCATAATAATTCAGTCTCTGATTCAGTTATTTAATAATTAATAATATTTAATAATTCAGTCATTTCAGGGAACAAAGAGGCCTGGTGGAAAAGCTCACAGTTACACAGAAGGCCTGGCTAGCACAGAAGCTGTGGGGGGAGTTTGGCTTTCAGTAACCTTGCCATGGTAGACGGAGCTATCTCTCTGAGCAGGCACAGGCTGAAACGTTGGATAAGTCTGGGAACCCCATGGGTCTGAGACGGGTCTTCTTTATCTCCAGAACTTCCCTTGAGGACCATCATACTGTCGCTCAGGGAGGATGAAAACGCCTCCGCAGCTGACGTCAATGCCTCGGTCAGTGCTGGGCTCCCTTGAGAAGCAGATCTTGAAAGGGTTCCACAGGAACTGTGCTGAGTTTGCACACCCTTCAGCAACCTTAATTTCCCCAGGGTGGGGGAGCCTCTTACCCAGGGGCAGTTCCAGGGTCTACGATGTCAGGAAGCTTTGGGATTAGAGACCAAAGAATGTGTTAGAGGGAACCAGGACTCCTCTGGCACCACGTCCCTGTCTATACCTTCGTCAAGCAAAGTAGCCAGATTCTCAAATGGTGGAGACTCGACTCCTGCATAGGAACTCAGGACTCTGCCCTGCCTCTCTCTAGAGCAGAAGCAATAATTAGACAGGATACTTCAGGCAGCTTTGTGTATAAAGGTAGACGATAGTAAGTGGTACCTGTCAGTAGGGTGTGCCAAAATATAAATGATAATGCGTGTAGAGCACTTAGCTCTGGAACCACAAGAGGCATTCAAAGTGATCACCACTGTTACTACCCTGACTGCCAGAGCCATTAAATCCCAACTAGTCAGGTCTGGTGACGTTCATCTGCTGCCCTTGACCAAAGGCTCTTTGGATAGAACAGGTGGCATTCTTGGCACATGGCCATCTCTAGGGCTTAGCTGAACAGTTTGTGTTTTGTACATATGCAGGGAAAGGATGGGCTGGGATCAAAGACGGAGCAGAGGTGTTCCTCTCAGATGTTTCCCCTAGCAACGTTGAGGTAGAAGAGGGGAAAGGATGCGACACACTTCACCCGCTTGTTAAGCAAGGACCCAGACCAGCCTCTGACCTGAGTGCGGGAATAAAGAGAGCTTCCTGGGTCCCGCATTCAAAGTTGAGCGAGGCCTCTGTAATCCTCAGTAGGCCTATATCCTTCCATCCCCCACTTCCCCCATTGTAGGTGGCATACATACTAGAGAACCTGGACGTGCGGGCTTTTCTCTCCAACAGCTTCGTGGAACTGATGCGAATGTAAGTGAAGTTGTCCCCCTATGGCTCCCCTCTCCCTCTCTCCTGCTCCTCAAACCCTCACTGTACCCCTCCCATACAGCTCTCTTGGAGCACAGCCCTGGAGCAAGTCCATCCATCACTGGAAGGTCACCTCCCACTTCAAGTACCGTCCCAGGGGCCCAATCATCCACTACCTGAACAACCAGCTGATAGACGCCGTGACAGAGGCCTTCCTCCTCCAAGCTCGGCAGGAGAGGCAGACGAGGAGGGGAGGAGCCAGGAAGAACGTCCACTTCTTCCCCATCTCAAGGGCAGATGTCCAGGACGGGACAGCCCGTGAGTCACTCTATCTGGGGGACAATACAGGGATTCTGGGATTTGTTGCAGAACAGAAGAAAAGTAAATAGAGGGCCATCACAGACATACAGGACACGTCAACCCTTGGTAGAAAGTGAGTGAGTTGGAGAGTCTGAGTTTTAGCTCAGTTCAGGCTAACTTCTGAGTATGGGCTCATCACTGCTGGCCTTTCCAGACCCTGAAAACTGTCCTCCTTGGTAAGGATGTACAGTAATTTATCTGTTGAGCACTTCCACCCCCCATTACACAGTATTAATAGGATCAATCATGGAGACCTGAATACCTACAGATACAGCATCTGCGCACTCAACCAGATGTTTCTCAGGATAAACACCTGCCTGAAATTTGACTGCCTCTCGGTGGTTTGCTTACTCCACGTGTCTTTTTCCTGCCTACAGTGAACCTGAGTATGCTGGACAAGTATTTCATATGTGATGGCTACAGAGGTTACCACCTGGTCTACAGCCCCCAGGATGGAGTCACCTGTGTGTCCCCATGTAGTGAGGGCTACTGTCACAATGGAGGCCAATGCAAGCACCTGCCAGATGGGCCCCAGTGCAGGTATGTAGGGCCCTGGAGCAGGATAGCCTAGTACTGGGGAACTGAAATTTACAAGACACCACAGTAGACCCAGGAAGGCAATGGTTCTTCCCCAAACATGACATCGGGATGACTCCCCAGTGGCTGGAGGACAAGAAGCAGAGAAAGAGGGCAGTGGGAGGGAGAAGGGTTCATGGTACTGCATGGAGGAGAAAGATGTGTGTTGCTTCTGAAACCCACACTAGTCACAAAAGGTTACTCCAACCATGGGGACATGGGAAAACTGCACTGTAGAGAGAAGAGGGTCCCGTGGGCACCCAGGAAGTAAAATGCCAGGGTGCTAGAGCCTCCTAAGAATGGATGCCCTCCAGACCTAGTGGGAAAGAACGCAGTGTCTTGGTTGGTCCCCAGTCCTGCCCAGGGCACTCAGTCTGGGAACAGCCCTGAAGCTGGTTCCTTAGGCCTCCTACATACAGTAGTACCAAATGGTCTACAGGGACACGGAGGCTTGTCTTCCAGTGTCCTGCATTTATTCTTGTCCTACTCTTAGTCCAGGACTGGTCAAAGGAGGTAGGCTGAGTGGAGGATGAAACTCATCCTCTGGGAGATAAGGGGATGGGTTTGTGACTGTTCGGGCACACATACCTTTGTCCAGCACCCTTCTGAGTCATCGGCGGTGTAGAATGTGCTACCCAGACCTGCTTCTTAAGGCCATGCCTACCTCCTTTGACTGGTCACCTCACTTCAAAATGGCCTCAGGACTGGCTCTACCCTGCCTGTCCTGCATAATGACCCCACCGACCACAACTTGATTTCTCTGTCCTCAGCTGCACATCCTTCAGCATCTACACATCCTCGGGCGAACACTGTGAGCACCTGAGTGTGAAACTCGAGGCATTCTACGGGATCCTCTTTGGAAGCCTGGGTGTCCTCTTGCTACTGGGGATCTTAACATTTGTGGTATATCACTTCCGGGGCTGCTGCATGAACAAGTTCTCCTACCCTTTGGACTCAGAATTGTGAGACCACGTCCAAAATGGGCAGCTGCACCTAGGATACCTCAGGACCCACCCATCAGTCTGCCTCTGCTCTAGAGAGGCTGGCAAAGGCCTGCTGCATGAAGATGATTTGAGATTCAAGAACGGAAAAAAAGGGAGTGAAACGGGACTCTACCTTTTTAGTAGACCAGGGGTACAGAAAAGGCCATGGTGACCAAATATACAAATGAATGGGTTTCTATACAGACACATTGGAAGGGAGGTTATTGCCTATGTATGAGTGTAGGCTGTGTGTGCTCAAACACACACACAAACACACATGCACACACAAAGGCATGTGCATACACACACATACACACACACAAAATCATACATACATTCATAGATATACCCATACACACACACACACATACACACATGTGCACACACCAGAGTTAATGTATGACTGACTTTACATTTACAAAATGTTTTTACATTTAAAACAGGCTTACTTCTCATTAAAATCTATTTAAATAAACTCTCATCTTTTTGTGTCTTCCAACCATAGATTCCATTCCAGATTTCTTCTGGAGGCAGGCACAATGTATTCTTCCACTCCTCACAAACATAGATGTGGCAGTTGCATAATAGGCTGGGGGTAGAAAAGTCAAATGGTGGGACCCAGCCCTACTATGGCTCCCAGTTTCCCCCGTGCTGCCTGCATCATTGGCCACAATGCTGGCTTGGTCCTTGCTTCCTCCTGTCTCGCCCACCCCTACACCTTAGCCAATGCTTTGGGACACTTGTTTTCCAAAGATTCTTTGCTGGAGCCTTGGTCCCTTGTACAGCCATGTTGAAGAGTTAAACCTTCAAGAGGCAGGGCCTACTACAAGGTGATTGGGTTATAGAAATCACATGCAGGAGGACTGGAGTATTCCCAAAGGACCCCAGTTCCCCAGGGAGTGAGTTTTATTGTAGGAGGGTAGCCTGTGTCCTTGGCATCTTTTGTATATAGCAGGCGGGTCTCATTTCTGTTTCTCTGCCATTTGACCTAGCCAAAGGGTCAAATTGGAAGATCCAGACCAGCAGACCTTCAGCAAGATCTTGCCTCCCAAAGGAGCGCTGTTTGCTAATGCACACAGTGCACTTACCATTGTACACGGCTTGGACTGTGCACTGTGCAAATAGATATTATTCTTGAAAAGTGGAGTCGTTGGATTTAGCAAATAAGAAACAGGGGATGCCTAAGTTAAAACTAAGTGACAAGCCACCAGCACAGTTAATTTTATAGTATAAGGATGTTTCACAGAATATTTGAGACACTTTTATTTTTTTAATTGTTCGTCTGAAGTTGTAACACACTTGATGCTCTGTATCTAGTCAGTATCCCTGGCCATAACTGTTGCAATGAAAGCTCAGAATAAGCCACTGACAGGGGAAGGAAGGTGTCCCAGGGACACTATGTTCTAGCTGGCAAAGAGCTACTTTATGAGTGGCGTAACTGGATTAAGGAGACGTCTACATCTTCACGACTTTACCTCCAGCGTTTTACATTCTGTCACTTTGACACCTGGAGTAAAAAGGGAACTAGTCCTTCTTCAAGGTGTTAGGCTTCACTGAGAAAGGGAAGCAGGTGCTCTCCAGTCCCAGCTGGTTACAAACAGCAGAGACATCCCGAGGGGCCACTGAGGGACAAAGGGTACTGCCCAGGGCTCACAATGTCAATATCCTTGCTCGTTCTTCTTTAAAGGAATGTTCCAGAACCTTCCTGTGGGCCGACAAAAGGAGCTAAATGTCCAGGATGACAGATAATAGCTTGCTGGCATGACACCTCACTCTAAACTTTAGAGACTAGACAGTGACATGGTGTCTGCTCATTTGCAGGTGGGGAACACCCACAGGCTGGCTAGCCACCAGGCCCTGCTTCACATAGCTGGGTGGCCAGCCTTCTCTCAAGGGATAGAAGAAGAACTAGATGGCCCAAAGCTTTAGGTGATCTCCTCAGGAAAGTGCTTTATTTTGTTATTCTCTTCACAGCTTTGGGGTTTTGTCATCTCAGAGGTCAGAGGTCATATCTAGTCACAGGTGACAAAGTACGTTCACACCTGCTATCATCTTTATGCGTACAGACGCATGTGCCTATGAAGGACACTAGGTGGCCTCTGTCAAGGCCCAGGGATCCTCCTGTCTCTGTCCCATCCCTGGTAGTACTGGGGCTTGCCTACTGCCATGGCTGGCTCTGTATATGTGTGGAGGGGATCTGAACTCAAGTCACCATACTCTTAAAGCGAGCTCTCTTACCCACGGATCCAACTCCCCATCCCCAGTGCTTTTCCTTGTCTCTACAAAACCTTCAGAATCTTAATGGCTAGAGAATTGTTTCCAGACCCTTTTGTTTCTTGCTGATTCAATGACATTATTTTTGCTAACCTTGGTCCTCTCCTCCCTCTGCCACACAATTATAACCACACACATATATTTATATGAGTAATATTTATTTATATGTAATTTACATAATATGTATGATCTATATAATAAAGTATGTTTACAATGACATATATAGTTATAATTTCTAAATATGTCCAATTGTTCTGAAACATATTTTATAATTTCTTTCTGATGTACTAGCAATCATCATCAACACTGTATGCACAGGTCCTTACATGTATGTAATTAATATTAAATTGTGCTCTGGAATATGTATCACCAATTGAAGAAAGTACAGAGCAGGAGAAGGAAAAAGAATCCGTATAGGGGCTCCGTAAGCTAGCTGCTTTCTTCCACATCTTGTCACGGCACAGCCTGAGATGATATCAAGTCAGCCGATGTCTTAATTGACTATATTGCAGAGTGCTCTTCCCTTAGCTTTCAGAGCCCACTGCCCTAATTTCTGCTCATGCAGCCCATCTTAGCCACTGTCCTATTGCTGCGAGGAAGCATGTGTCTGAGGCACCTTATAAAAGGAAGCATTGAATTGGGGGCTTGCTTACAGCTTTAGAGGGTGGGTCCATGACCATCACGGCAGTGAGCTTGGCAGCAGGCAGACAGGCGTGGTGCTGCAGTAGTATCTGAGAGCTTACGTCCCATTCAAAAGTTAGAGGCAGAGAGAGCACTAGACTGATATTGGCATGGGCTTTTGAAATTCAAAGCCTGCCTGCCCACAGTAACACACCTCCTCTAACAAGACCACACCTCCTAATCCCTCCTAAACAGTTCCACCAACTGAGAACCAACCATTCAAATATATGAGCCTATTGGGGGCCATTCTCATCAAAACCACCACATAACCCATTATCCATCTGAGGCGCTCAAAAACATTTGGGTGACCCTCTGTGTAGAGCTCTGTACTCAGTTCTGGAACTTCAGATATAAACACTGAACTAGTTAGTACTTATCCTGAATGCTGATAATTCTGGAAGCCTGAAAATACCTAAATTATAACAGCGTGTTAAGTCTTATAGCAAAACTGTAAGCAAAGAGACTGAGAAACCAACTCCTCTCTCAGGAATCTGACAGACACATGAAAAGGTTCCATCTGAACTGGGCTTCTGAGAATGAATAGAAGTTTTCAGGGAGAAGGGACCCATGAAAGCGAGACTATTCCAGCAGGAAGGAATCATGAGGACAAGAACTCAGAATCCAATCAGGTGTTGCTTGGGAACATGAGACATTCCTGTAGATGGGACACAGGCTACAGGACATAGGATATGCAGGACACTGGGGAAAGAGCAGGCTGAGGCTCTTGTGTACCAAGCAGGTTGTCTTCCAAGTAACAATGGAATGTGGCTCTGATGCTGGGAGGAAATCGCTAGAGATAATGTGAAAAGTAATATGGAAGGGGAAAAAAAAAACAGTTTTGTTTTCAAAAAATAAGATCAAAATTATCAAAAGTGTTATGAACTTCCTTCCATGCTAATAAATAGAACTCAAGTCCTCTGGAAGAGCAGTGCATGTACTGAGCCATCCCTCCAGCCCCGAGTTATTTTATTTTTAATTGTGTGTGTTGCGTGCGTCTGTGGTGAGTTATGTGCACATGAGTGCAGTGCTCACTGAGGCCAGAAGGGGGCATCAGATCCCAGAGCTGGAGTTACAGCAGTTTTGAGCTGCCTGACATGAATGCTAGGAACCAAACTCTACTCCTTTGCAAGAGCGGGTCTTAACGGGCGAGACTTCCCTCCAGCCAGGAATGTCTATAGGCTGAATAAAATATTATTGCGTTTTAACATCTAACTAAACTGCCTTATTGTAATACCTTGAGGGTTTTGTTTGTTTGTTTGTTTGTGTTTGTTTTGCTTAGATTTTTGTTGTTGTTGCTATTGGCAGTTATAACTAGTTCAGCATAGAGTTTTTTCATTATTCTCTTGAAATAAAGTAGGGATAAAATCTCTGGGCTGAAAGGATGCATATTTTTAAAATTTATTCGTTGTGAATTTCACATCATGCACCACAACCTCACCATGGAGGCTGTGATGTCATGGTGTACCATACAGCGTACCCTTTTGCTCAAACAGCTTGACTTGCAAATGTTCATGGCGATGAATCTTTGGTGTGGTTCTAGGCCCCAGGCTTCTGCTATGCCATCAATCCTGAACCCTCACCAATTCTCCCCTGGGATATCCTGCTGTTGCCCTGAGTCATGGAGATCCTGTGGCTTTGACTCTGCAGGACCAGCCCCTTCATGTGCTCCAGCAGCTCATAGGTGGGGTAGATGTTGGAGTGGGCCAACTCAAAGCCCTGGATCTGGGCCAGGATGGCAGCTGAGCTGGTCAGTCTGTCTGCTCTCCAGAGTCCACACAATCAGAGCTAGCTCTCCCTGGCTTTCCAGGCAAGAGGCAGGGCTAGCTCTCTCAAACGTTGTAGCTAGCTCAGACCCCCTTCAACATCCACATGGCCTCAGGTGCGACACCCAGGTCACAGACATTCGAGTGGTCTTTGGTGGTGACACAGGTCACAGACATCAGCATGGACCCCTGCTGTGGCAGGGCCACGGATCCAGACATGGCTCTAGGCAGCAGCATGGGCCCAATCATCACCATGGCCTCGGGTTGCACTGCAGGCCGCTCACATCAGGCCGTTTGTCGCTGTCATTGCATCTCCAGTTCTGCGTCTCTTCAGAGTGCACAAGAGCTCTGCCCCTTTCTCCCCGTCTCCCTCGCACTTGGTCATCGGCTTTAAATTGTCAAACAGTCCAGTTTGCCTCCAAAGTCCTGTACTAGTTTCACCCATGCCTAAAATACTTAATAATGTTTGCATACTTACTTCTTTAAAATTTCCATAACTCTTAAAAAAAGATGATAAATCCTCACCTGCCTATGTGAAGCACAATAGAGACTAACTGTATCAATTTACCTGTCTTTGCTAGCAGAGTCTAATTTTCTTCTTCCTGGGAGGCATCACATGCTTCCTTCTTGGAGGGACCTCTCGTGGCTGTGTGTTTATCTTTCTGATGGCCTGCTGCTCTCTGTAGAGCAAGGACACTCTGTTCTGACTAAATGTGATACAAATATTTTTTTTTTTGTCCAGTTTTATCTTTACTGATGCTAAACATCCCCTGCTAACTTTATTCTGTAGGAGACATTTTTTATTGTTTATTTATATTTATTTTATTGTTTATTGTATACAGGTCAGAGGGAGCTGGTTCTCTCTTTTCATGATGTGCATTAGGCTTAGTAGCAGTGACTTTGCTCACTGAGTGTCTTCCAACCTCAGAGACGTCCGTTGAATGTTCCTCAGCACACAGCATGGTCTTTCTTCTGGTTTAGGTACTCACTGAGCACATCAAACAAACACCAAACACACCAAACAAACACCAAACACAGCAAACAAACACCAAACACACCAAACAAACACCAAACACAGCAAACAAACACCAAACACACCAAACAAACACCAAACACACCAAACAAAACACCAAACACATCAAACAAACACCAAACACACCAAACAAACACCAAACACAGCAAACAAACACCAAACACACCAAACAAACACCAAACACAGCAAACAAACACCAAACACACCAAACAAACACCAAACACACCATCTTAAGAGTTTGAGTTATTTGCACTGACTCGATGAAACTCATTCCTGCCCCACACTGAGGTCACTAGGATGTCAGTTGAATGCACACACCCCCTTTACTCAGAGCAACCCCAAAGCTGTTTGATATTTTTATTAACTACTTTATATGGGGCAGCTTTTGTCTTTGTTTCAATGCTCAGGATTAAAAGGATTAAACCCAGTGTTTTGCTCCTGCTGAGAACTTGCTCCAAGACTGACCTGCATTCCCAACACACAAAGTACTGACTATGCGCAAGGACCTAAGGACATCACAATGGGCTAAGGATGTCCTTATAATTGAAGGACTCGGGTGACAAAGACAAATAAAAGAAATGCGTATTATATCAGGTATACCAAAGGAGAACGGCAGTCTGTATGTAGGGCGAGAAGGGCATTGTGGGTAGAATACATTGAGGAGGGGCAGAGGGAGGTGGGGAGGAGGCACTGAGCAGATGTGTGGAGAAGCCTTCTAAGGAGTCTGAACAATGTACACAAAGGCCCCGAGACCAGAGACCCGAGTGGGCTGGTACATCCAAGGAACAGCAGAGTCATGCGGCGGCTTCCAAAGAGCTGGCTTCCAGGCTAGAGAGGTGACTACAGACCGGTGCCCAGCCTCTGAAGGAAAGGTGACTACAGACCGGTGCCCAGCCTCTGAAGGAAACAGAAGAGTATGAAGCACAAGCCTGCCACATGTTAGAAAGAAGTCTCCAGCTAATGGAGAAGAGCACGGGTGAGTGATCAGGTCTCCCTTTACTGAAATACAATAACCAGTCAGAGGAGGTGAGGGACATCACTGGAAACAGGCCAGCCTCTCCCCTTGCACATACACTCAGGCATAAGTGGACCACGGTCACGTGGTCAGGCATGGGGGAGGGCTCTCCAGCCGGCTGACTTTCAAGGGAGCCTTCTGGGTCCATAGCGCAGAACCGTGGCCTTCGTCTGTTGGTAGCATCTGGGCCACAGGTGGCATCACTCTTCTGGCTCAGAGGCCATGCCTGGTTGCAGCCAGCCTTCTTCAGCTCCTCCTGATGCTCAGCAAGGACACCTGGACAAGTAGCATGTGGGTGTGCAGTTCACAGCGGAGCTGAAAAGCAGAATAACAGGTGAGGTGTCCAGCCTGTCTGCCCGGGGCCACCAAGGACAAGAGGGGGCAGTGGAGGGACACCCACAATGCTTCCTGGACCTCTCCTATGATGGAAAGAGCCACTTAAAACTCACAGCAGCCATGCACAGCGGGCGCTCTTCAGCTCATTCTCTAAGAGGTAAAGAGAGTGCGGAGTGAAGTAGCCAAACTCACACAGCTAACTAGAACCCAACCTCAGATCTGCCTGACTCCTGGGCCACTGGGCAGACCTCAACATAAATCAGTACACTAAATGAATTCCATAAAGGAGTAAAAGATAAAAAGGAATAAAATATAACAACAACAACAATAGAACCCGCAACAGTCCCACATGGCCTCACTCCTGTACCTCAGCTGCCTGACCTGACCCTGGGCTCCACGGTTGCTCTCCAACCTCAGACAAAGTCACTAGTTGAGGTGCCAGTTCTCCACTGTGGCCCCTCTCTCCCATGAGGACCTGCCACTTTCGATGTCTGTGACAGACAACTGTCATCTGTGTGTCCGACATCAAATGTTGATGCCTTGTGGACAGAAATCCTCATGAGGAGGGTACCAGTCGGCCTCCTTGTTTCTAAGAGAATCCGGAGAGCCAGATATCTATTTCCTCCTAATATCTCTGGTGATTGGTGGGCACAAGAGCCAAGTTTGGCCCGTGGATGCTCCTGCTCAGAACTTTGGCCTTGTAACCAGCAACCCAAAGACGATGTCCCAGTGGGCATTCACCTGTGACGGCTCACAGAGGAAGCATGACACCCGCTGACAGGGAGCAGAAGACAGAGCCCGGGAAGCATGTCCTCACACTTGTCAGAGCTGCCTTTCTGCTGCTCCATTGCTTCTGTGCATCTGGGCCCTTCCTCCTCTGTTTGCAAAGCAATGAGCTTTGCTTTTAAATACTCATCAATGTCGCTGTAATTCTCAGAAGTTCTAAGACCCGACCATCTAAGATCTGAAACAAACTAGATCCGGGGCCGGAGAGGTGGCCTAGTAGTTAAGAGCATGTGTTGCTCTTGTGGAGGACCTGGGTGGTTCACAATCATTGTTAACTCCAGTTCCAGAGAATTTGATACCCGTTGTGTGTCTCCAGGGGCACCAGGCACAGACACAGTGTACAGATAGATATACATGCAGGCAAAATGTCCATACACATAAAATAAACATAATGCATAGATGTGGGGGGTGCAGAGATATATTTACATTATGAAAAGAGAATAGAAAAAAAAATCAAAGGAGCCACACAAGACCAGAGAGTGACAGATGGCTGGCTTCTTTTGCTTCCCTGAGGGATCTTACCAGAAGGGATAACAGCAACTTCCACTCTGTAATGGCAACCACCTCCCTTGTCTATCCTGGTAGCAGGACTATATCCCTATCATAAAGCTGCTGGTCAGCCTCTCTTTAGGGTCCATTTCTTTACTATATGATATGGATCGTGAACTAATGTGACTCATTGAAAGGTGCCAGCTGAAGTCTGAGACGTTTGGCAGAGCAGGGTTGAGGCACCATTATCTTAGGTGGTGCACCAGAGCTGTTCTAGAATCACCTAGGAGAGTCTTAATGAGGCATTGTCTGGATCAGTTTAGCCTGTCTGTGTGAGTTTGCCTTAATAAGTCAGTTAATATGAGAAGATCTAGCCCACTATGAGGGGCACTTGGCTTGGGTTCTGGACTGTACTAGAGTGAAAAAGATAAGCATGTTTATATCCATTTCCTCCTCTGCTCTTGGCTGTGGGTGTGCTAAGACATGCTGTTTGAAGTTCCTGCTGATTTCACTTCCCTGCTGTGGTGGTTTGAATGAGAATGGCCCAGTAGGTTCAGATAATTGAATATTTGGCCCTTGGTGGAACTGTTTGGGAAGGATTAAGAGATCTGATGTGGCCTTGTTACAGGGATGTGTCACTGGCTTTTCTAAAGCCCTTGACATTCTCCACTAACTCCCTGCCTCATGTTGTTTCAGGATGTGAGCTCTCAGATACTACACAGTGCCACGCCTCCCTGTCTGCTTCCACGTTCCCTGCCATGATGGTCATGGATGCTCACCCTCTGAAACAGTAAGCATCCAACAAACTCATTCTTCTGTAAGTTGGCTTGATCATGGTGTCTCATCACAGCAACAGAATCCTAAGTTAGAAATAAACCCTTTCTACCACAAACTGACTTGTTAGGTTATTTTCTCCTTGAAAATAACATGAAACATGAAACATGAAACTAGGACCATGGCCTTCTCTGTTCAATGAGACCAGGTCTTCTCTGGACAGCATGTGCATTCGGGGAGAGGGAAGTAGTTTTGTGTGACTAGAGCTGCCATATGTATGGAGAAAGACTGTGAAGAATGAAAGGCACAGAGCTGAGAGAGACAGACTGTGTTTACACTGCTGGCTCCAGCCATATCCAAAGCTGGAAGTGTCACCTGACAACTTCTCAGAACTTGTCTTTTCCAAGTAAACTACCATGCCTTGATTCCTGCTGCTTGCAACCAACGTCTCTGCTTACTTTCCCATCAATATCATTGGCCTTTTCAAAGGCCAGAAGGCCTGCACTTCCAAGACCTGAAAAAATTGAATCTGGGGTAGGAAGATGTATTCACATCACAGAAAAAGGAACAGAAGGATTGAGAAACTTGGCAAGATCAAAGCCAGCCCTGAGCCCTGGTCAGCTCCAAATGCTCTTTCACAGAGTCATTGGCCTTCCAGGGAGTGCAGGTGCTCCCTGGAGTTCCCAAGAGACCTTCACTTACCCCTGGTGTACACATACCTGATACATCAGCTTCTCTCTGCTGATGTGCTCAGGGAGGTGCTTAGGGGAGGCCACGGTCAGCCGTACAAGGAGGAAGCCGCCGTCTTCACCTGAAGGTTAAGGAAAGACAGAGATGATGCAAACATAGCCGACTCATCTCCAGCCTGGGCCCCTTCTCCACACGTGTCTATACCCACTGGAAAATGTGTGTGTATCAGCAAACGGAACCAAGGACTCCCTTCCTGGAGTAATTATGCCTACCACAGTGCCCCCTGACCAGTGAGAGCAGTACACAGTGTCTTAGAGTACCCCATATTTGAAAAGACCAAAGAGAAGATCAAGGAAGAGAAAATGGAAGGGGATCTAGAATGTTCTGAAGGCCTGGAGACCCTGGGTGAGTCAGTCAAAGAGGATCCTGGGCAGAAAGAGTGCTGGAGAGGGTTGTCCTCGAAGGGTTGCCCTGAAAGAATGCTGTGGAGGGGCTGTCCCACCGAGGGGTGCCCTGAGCTGGGTTCTGTGCTCCCAGCAGTAAATTGGTAGTGTCAGGAGGGCTCTAGCTGAGCCTTTCTGCCTTTCCAACTCTAGCAGAAAGTTCTCTTTTTTTGAGACAGGCTCATTGTCTCAAAACAGGCTGTCCTTCAAGTCACTCTATAGCCCAGACTGGCTTCAAACTCACAGAGATCTACCTACCTGCCTCTGTCTCTGCCTCTCTCTGCCTCTGCCTCCAAAGTGCTGGGCTTAAAGGCATGTGCCACACTACAGTCTTCTAAATTCTACCTTTTATCTTAAGGGAAACATAAACCCTCTAGCTTCATTTACTTCAGTTGACTTTTCGAATGGCTGATTATGGACATCATGGAGCTGAGTGTCATGACTTGGTCTCTCAGCCCACTGTAGACACTTGTGACTTCGGTTTTGCTGACATCGGTTGAGTATGTTACCCTTCCCAGCTCAGAGGTTACTTTGGCTAAAAGCACTGACTGCTTGGATCTGTAGATGTCTGACGAGTCCCTAAGACAAGAGGAAAATGCTTGACACCTCTGCCTCTGCGTTATATATGTCTCTGCTGCTGCCTTAACCTCCGGGCCAGGTTTCTGCTCAACTTTAAACGATTGGTATCAACCATTTAAGAGCTGTTTCCTGTTGTTGGATTCCTTCCCGTCCACGGTTCTTCATTGCGCTTCTTAGCAGCGGCCAAGTGGAGATTTAAACAAAGATGTCTGAATCTATTCGGGTAACAGAAGATGAGGACAATGAGCCTCAGAAATGCCATCATAAGACAATGGGACAGTGCTGCTGTCTACAGCTACAGCCCAGTCTCCAGGGGCGTGTGGCCTGTGCTACCCGAATCCAGTGTGTCAGTGTCTGAGAGGCATCCGGCTGGTGGAAGGAATTCTGCACGCCCCAGATGCTAGCTGGGACAATCTGGTATATGCTGCCAACTCTCTCAAGGATAAGAAAAGGAAAATGGATGAGGCAGATGCCTCCTCGGTAGTGAGGGTGAAAAGAGCAGTCCAGAAAATGTGTGACCTCATAGCGTTGGGTCTCCCCTGGAAAACATCAGAGCAGGCTCTGAGACTATGTCAGTACTTTTGGGGAGGTTCTTATGGTCCAGGTCAAGAAAGATCTTAAAACTGGTCACTCGAAAGGGTTTGGCTTTGTTAGATTTATGGGATATGAAATTAATGTCACAGTGACATATGGGGCGATGGTGTGACTGTAAACTTCCAAATTCTAAGCAAAGCCCAGATGAGCCTTTGGGAGGCAGAAAGGTGTCTGTTGGACGTTGTACAGAGGACATGGCTGCTGAAGGGCTTCAGCAGTGATTCTGTCGGTGTGGAGAAGTGGTAGATGTCTTCATTCCCAAACCATCCGAGCTTTGTTACCCTTGCAGATGATACAGTTGTGCAGTGTCTTTGTGGAGGGGATTTGATCATTACAGGACTCAGCATGTGTGAAAGTACAATATGAAGCCTTCATTGGATCTCTGCGGTTCCTCTCCCTGCAGATGTTTATGGAAGAAGCACTTCATTGAAAGTAGTGCTGTAAAAATTCTGCCTCAGGACGACTTCTGTCCACACGCTTTCTCACCCAAGAACTCTCACCATCCCACTACACACGCTGCATCTCTGATGGTGGGTGTTCCACTTTTATCCGCTACTCTTCATCCCGTGGAGTCGTATCACCACTGTGAATGCAAGGCCGTGATGATGGGACCAGAGGGCTGTTTGAACTTTTGAAACCTTGGGTGGGATTGATGGTGGTAACGAGGCATGAAAGGCTAGTATGAGCGAGAGAAGGAGAGAGCTTGGTGGTGGAAAATGGCTATCTCTCAACTTGGAGAGATGTGTCACTCAACCCTGTGGCTTTGGTGAGAGAATGGGCAGAGAACACTGAAAGCAAATAACGCCCGGATGTTTTTGCACCAAAGGGCATCCACATCTGTTGGAAGACCTTGAGTTTTGTGCTTCAGAAACCCACATGAGTTGAATGTGTTAAGTGAGATACTTGTACTTCCCTACCCCTCTGTCAACTGCTGTGAATGCTGTTTGGTTTGTGTTCTCCTCGGTTACTGTGGGGAATGAGCTGAAGCCGAGGGGCTGCAAACACGGACTGAGCCTGTGGTGTGCTTTGCAGGAGAACTTGGAAGCAGAGTTAGTGAGCTCAGGTGTCTCAAAGAAGGGTGGAAGTTCTCACGCGTCTGTTAGCTGCTCATAAGAATGCTGTTTGCTGCAGCTCTGTGTCCTGTGCTTAGATGCTTCTTTCTAAGAGTTGCCACAGTTGAAAACTCTTAAATAAAACAGATTTAAATTTAAAAAGAACCTGTTTCCTATGAAACTACCACAAAGTTGATTTATCTCACATTTACCTCATGCTCTCCCCTGTAGGCTAAGGGAACCGGATAAGAGGGACTAAGAGAGTAGGGCAGCTGGCTCAGCTCCTAAAAGTCTCCAAGAATCCGTTCCGTCTTTTTTCTCATACCCTCTCCTTCATCCCTCCTTAGGAAGCCCTCCAGGATATGTGAGAGCCCCAAGATAATCTTTTTCCTCCCCTCAACAATTTGTCCTTAAATCATTAGCTTTTTGGGGTGATAGAAACAAGTGCTGGTGAGCCAGGAATCTTTTTTTTTTCCCCTCACAGCTAATTCTGAGCATGTTTCCTCTGGGTTAGTCATGATGGCCAATGGTTCAGATACAAGTTCAACTCTGAATATCCAGCCCTCATATGAGGATACGGGAGTCTCACCAGGCTTTGAGATCCTACGAGGCACAACCTCTCCCTAAGGTTACACAAGAGGTGGGACTCCCATGGTGTGGTGCTGAGCCATCTGGGCTCCAGCATACAGGCAAGAACAATATGTTGTTTCACCATGATGCACTGGACAGAATCTATGACAGCCCTTGTTATTTGGGGAGAACAGAAACAAACATTACATTTCTTGAGAGAAAAAAAATTGTGACAGCTAGCCAGTGCTAGGCCAGGATTCCTAAGTTAGCTCCAGCAGCCTACAGGACCATTTGTTTCTCTAGAGAACTTTCCCGAGACTCCCTGAGCTGGCACTGACTGTTTTTGTGCCTGGTAGTTACTGAACCAAGGAAATTGATAATCTGTGAGGTTGTGGATTTGAAATTTAAATAAGGCAAATCTCCTTAAAATGTGTACTTCCAAATCTCTCCCAGTCTTCCAAGTGGTTCAGTGGATAAAGAAGCTGGCAGAGCAAGATGGCTGACCTGGGTATAACCTCTGAAACCCATGTAAGTGAGGAAGAAAAGAAATGATATCGTGCACCATGACACATGAATTCCTGCTCCTACCATACATGCGCATGTACAGGTGTTCACGTGCACATGCTCCTTCATGCATGCACACACACACATTACTCATACACTCATACACATACACTCACACACACATACACACACACACACACACACAAACATCACACTCACACACGTACACACAACACTCACACACATACATACTCACATACATCCACACAATACACACACTCACAAACACCACACCCATACATACACTTAGGCACACACACATACTCACACCACACACATACACACACACACACACACCAATAATGATGATGATAAGAAAGAGAAGAAGGAGAAGAGAGATAGACAGAAAGAGGGGGAGAGAAGGAAATTAAACTGAAGAGAATTTCCCTCCTCTCCAAGGCACCCTCTTTGTGTGATGGAGCCATTTATGGTCCATCCCGCATCCACTCTTACTCGTTTGGTTAACAGAGTTCTCTGTGGGAGTGGGAACAGCTAGAGGACTTGTGCTTAGAACCCGAGAGCCAGTCTTTGTGTGTGATTTCATCCTTGGCTTTCAGAATTGGATTCTCCCATCAACCCATAAGGAAAGGCCCACTGAGGCAAGCATTGAGGCCAACTATGAGAATGGACCCACAGGGAGGAAAAAGCTGTTTTTTTAACACCACCTGGCCTTAATGTCCTTTAGAACTTGGTTGGGGAAGAAATTTCTGAAAATGGTGCTAAAAAATAGCATTGGGCAGAACTCAGTTCAAACACGCCAACATAAATTGCCCTTGGAATTCCTAGACATTTCTTTGACTGAGTGTCTGCAGCTACTCCATTCTTGGGCAAAGGTTTCATTTGCAGCTTATAAACATTGATTGAGCTCATGATGGCATCTGTCCCTATCAGCAGTCTCTCCCTGTGCCAAGGAGACTGACTCATTCCCCTCCTCTGGAGTTGTAGTAGTGTTTGTCAGCTTGACACAGGCCTGGACACACCCGGGAGGGGGGTAATCTTCCTGAGGAAATGCCTCCATCAGAGTGCCCTGTGGGCATGTCTGTAGGGCATTTTCTTGATTACTAATTGATGTAGAATGGTCAAGCCTACTGTGGGCAGTGCCATCCCTGGGCAGGTGGGCCTGGGGTATATAAGAAAGCCAACCGAGAGAACCAGGAGAAGCTAGCCAACAAGGAAAACAAATCTCTTCCTCCCCAACTTGCTCTTGGTCCAGAGCATGTGGTGAATTCACTTTGGGGTTCTGCTACTGACTGTGAAGCGCTTTTATATTGATGTTGTCTAGAACAAAACAGACTCTCAATTGTGAGTAATTTTTTGTTTTAATTTCTGTTTTTGATAGGGTCTTACTACGTAGATCAAGCTGGCTTCTGTTCACAGTCCTTCTGCTTGTGCCTCCTGAGTGCTGGTTTGCAGGCCAGGGATACCATGCCTGAAGGTACAGCATGGGTACGGATAGAGTTGACAGAGTGAAAGAGATAATGGAGGTAGAGACCAAATAAAAGGTGAGAGATGGACATAGAAATAGAGGCAGAGATGATGGAGGCAAAGGTAACAGAGATAGAGAGATCAAGACTGAGAGAGATGATGGAGGCAGAGATGACAGAGACAACGGAGACAAAGATGTTGGAGACAGAGATGATGGAGGCAGAGATGATAGAGGTGACAGAGAGATAGGGATGACAGAGATGATGGAGGCAGACATGGCGGGGGTGACACAGAGAGACAGAGATGTTGGAGACAGAGATGGCAGAGGTGACACAGAGAGATAAAGATGACAGAGATAATGGAGGCGACACAGAGAGATATAGATGGCAGAGAGAGATGACAGAGACAGAGATGGCAGGGGTGACACAGAGATAGAGATGACAGATGATGAAGATAGAGATGGTGGGGGTGACACAAAGAGATGGAAATGATAAAGAAATTTTTTCAGAGCATGAAGTCAATGTAGGGGTTCAGGCACACGCACAGTGTCAAGCGCTCCATCACTGAGTTATATCCTCAACTCATGATTAACATCTTAATTTTTCTTGCCCAAAAAGGTAGAACAAGGCAAAGATACTCAGGAATGAACCACAGGGAAGGATAAGCCACAGAGGTAGATGCTCCAGCTGAGAGATGCTGACAGTGAGCTTCTCTGAGAAGTTTCTGTTTCAGAAACGAAGGTTTAAACTCCCCGAATGTTTTTGTTGGTTTGTCTAAAGTCTCTCTTTATGATGTCAAACACAGCAAATATGGCCACTAAGCCCCATTTGCAAGCCCTGCACATGCTTACAGGGCAGCAATTTGGACAAGTTTGCACATTCTTTCCTCTGTGTGAGCATTGCTGACTAGAGGCTTGAATAACATAACAGATTTCACCTGAGGCACAGTAGCTACCCGATAGTTAACTTCATAGAAATTAGAGTGGGAATTGGTGCTCATCTATTACAGCCACCCTCTAGGCAAGGTGAAGAAACCTGGGCTCAGAGGAGAGGTCTCTCAGGTTAAAGCATGGCCAAGATCTCAAGCACTTCTGGAAAACACAGTTTCACACTCATCACACACATCATGACATCACATATCATCACTACATGATATATACATCACACTATACCACACATGCATCATATATACATCACTACATCACACATACATCACTACATCACATATACATCACTACATCATATATACATCACTACATCACATATACATCACTACATCACACATACATCACTACATCACATATAGATTACTACATCACATATACATCACATATATATCACTACATCACATATGCATCACTACACCATATATAAATCACTACATCATATATACATCACTACATCACACATACATCACTACATCATATATAGATTACTAATCATATATACATCACTACATCATATATACATCACTACATCACACATACATCACTACATCACACATACATCACTACATCATATATACAATACTACATCACATATACATCACTACATCACATATATACCACATATATATATCACATATCACAACATCACATGCATCACTTTATCACACACACATCACTACATCACACATATATCACTACATCACATACACATATTAGCTACTTTTTACCAACCCACCATGAGATCATGAAATGTCAGGAAGGGGTGCAATATTGACCTTTAGCTCTTTCTTTCCTCTCAACTCTTTAAGGATACTCCAAATATCCAAAATTCTCTCGTGGGAGTTCCGCTTACCTGGATCATGTGTTGTGTTTTTTCTTGTCCAAGCAGTGGATGCAGGATTCGTCGGAGGCTTCGGTGAGGCTGTGGTATTGGTTAAGGTGATGTTTGGATTTTTGCTGGTGCTAGCTGTAGTTGAATAGCTAAAAGAAGGGGGGTGACTCCCGGTGAGAAAGGAACTGCTGGTTGTCTTGTCTGTGGTTAAAGTCTCCGAGGTGATAGAGCTCTTGCTAGTGGCCACTGCTGGGAGACTGCTGTCTGGAGCTGTGGCACTCACGGAGGAGGTTACTTCTCCCATCGATCCAGCAACCGTAGGGACTGTAATGGTGCCCAAGGCCTCAGTGTGGCTTTGTGTCTCAATAGAGAGTGCCGAAGTGTCCTCCAGTGGGTTTCTTCTAACTGTCACCCAGGTTCCACCAGAGGTAAGAGTCTGGGTCTCTGCTGGTCCGTTTTCTGTGATTCCACTAGTGGAAAGTGTACCTTCAAGGGTGGTGGTCAGGGCCGGGGTGCTGGTGGTTGACAGGCTCCTAGATGAGCTTGTGGTCTTAGCAATAATTGGTTTTGCCTCAGTGGGTGGAGGCAACATTAACGTTTCAGGTACAGACAAGGGTGCCATCACTTCTGTAGGGCTGTGGCTCTCGTCTGGGATCCCAGAGATGGTGACAGTTGTTTCTATTTCTGTGATGCAGGTGGCGAGTTTAATATGGGTGATACTAAAGGTAACCAAGCCCTTGGCTGGAGTTGCATTGTCTGGTCCCAGGTCCCGTGTGCTGCCGAGGACCCCAGCTGTGCTGTCAGAGGAGGAGCGGCTCTCAGAAGACAGATGCTCCACTTCCGTGGAGGTGTGTGCCAAAGTCAGGAGGTCAGCTGTGATCTTCTTTGCCTCTTCAGAGCTATCATCGGGGCAAAGGGTGTCAAAGATGGCTTCTATGGGGTCACTCACCGCGCCAGTTTTGACAGTGCTCATCCCAGTTCTGGGGCTCTCTCTTGGTGCCAATGTCTCTGTAGGGATGGTGTGCGCAACCGTGAAGTTGGAAGGCATTCTTATCAAAAGAGTTCTAGTCTCTGCTCCAGAGAAAATGGTCTGGGTCTTTAGGGTCAATTCGACAGGCAAAATGGTCTGCTTCCCCAGGGAAGATGGCTCAGGGGAAGTGGTCAGGGATGATGCAGGGGAAGTGGTCAGGGATGGTGCAGGGGAAGTGGACAGAGATGGTGCAGGGGAAGTGGACAGAGATGGTGCAGGGGAAGTGGTCAGGGATGGTGCAGGGGAAGTGGTCAGGGATGGTGCAGGGAAAGTGGTCAGGGATGGTGCAGGGGAAGTGGACAGAGATGGTGCAGGGGAAGTGGTCAGAGATGGTGCAGGGGAAGTGGTCAGGGATGATGCAGGGGAAGTGGTCAGAGATGGTGCAGGGGAAGTGGACAGAGATGGTGCAGGGAAAGTGGACAGAGATGGTGCAGGGGAAGTGGTCAGGAATGGTGCAGGGGAAGTGGACAGAGATGGTGCAGGGAAAGTGGACAGAGATGGTGCAGGGGAAGTGGTTGGAGATGATGCAGGGGAAGTGGACAGAGATGATGCAGGGGAAGTGGTCAGGGATGGTGCAGGGGAAGTGGTCAGGGATGGTGCAGGGGAAGTGGACAGAGATGGTGCAGGGGAAGTGGTCAGAGATGGTGCAGGGGAAGTGGTCAGAGATGGTGCAGGGGAAGTGGTCAGGGATGATGCAGGGGAAGTGGTCAGAGATGGTGCAGGGGAAGTGGTCAGAGATGGTGCAGGGGAAGTGGACAGAGATGGTGCAGGGGAAGTGGTCAGGGATGGTGCAGGGGAAGTGGACAGAGATGGTGCAGGGGAAGTGGTTGGAGATGATGCAGGGGAAGTGGTCAGAGATGGTGCAGGGGAAGTGGTCAGGGATGATGCAGGGGAAGTGGTCAGAGATGGTGCAGGGGAAGTGGTCAGAGATGGTGCAGGGGAAGTGGACAGAGATGGTGCAGGGGAAGTGGTCAGGGATGGTGCAGGGGAAGTGGACAGAGATGGTGCAGGGGAAGTGGTTGGAGATGATGCAGGGGAAGTGGACAGAGATGGTGCAGGGGAAGTGGTCAGGGATGGTGCAGGGGAAGTGGTCAGAGAATCTAGGGATGATGCTGTTGGGGAGGTGGTCTGGATATTTAGAGTTGACACGTTAGGAGAGGTGGCCTGGGTCTCTAGAGATGCTGCTGCAGGAGTGGCGGTATGTGTCTTCCTGGTCTTTGTTACAGAAGAGATCTGGGTCCCTCTGGAACTGACTTCTGAATGGGTACTGGCTGCGATTAAGGCATTAGAAGCAGTTTCAGTGCTGAGAGTTTCTGTGTCTACAGGAACATTCTGAGTCAGGTTGGTGGTCTGGGAAGTTCTCTCTGAGCTGGGTCTGGCCCTTTGAGTGAAGGCAGGCACTTCCGTGCTGTTGGTTGTCCCCAAAGGAACTGATCTAATGCTGAGGCCTGCGTTGGGTGAGAACAACTAGGTGAGTTCCAGACTTCAAGGTTTATGCCCTGGGTGCTATTAGAGGGTTATCGTCTATAGAAACATAAAGGATAAAGGCAGAACAGAGGAGCCAAAGCCTTCGTGGCAGCCCTGATGACACGCTGCCCAACTAGTGCTCTCTGAAGTCCTGACAACTGCCCCCCCCCCGTCCTAAAGGATCCCAGGTGATCACTGCTCTGCAGCTCAGCCTCGGCACTGATGAAGGTAGGAAAGAAGACAGCAATCCTCCTGAGCCAAGTACTGCAGAACCAGGACTTCTGAGAACTTTCTGAGGAAACCTAGTCAATCTCCCATGAGTGGTTTGCTCATGCTCCCCACAAGTTTTTCCCCATAGAAGTATGCTCTTCATACTTTAGAGATAACTGGGAAGACAGGGAGAGGAGCCTCCAGCATGAATGAAATATGTCCCAGGAAAGCAAGTGGTCCAGGAGCTGAAGCCAGCTCACTTGGGTGCAATGATTAGTGGGTGTGCATGCACACACACACATACACACACACACATACACACACACATACACACACACATACACACACACATACACACACACATACACACATACACACACACATACACACACATACATACACACATACATACACACACATACACACATACATACACACACACACACATGCTAGGTACTTCTGAATTCTCTCTCAATCTTTTTCTCTCGACCTCTGTCTGTCTGTCTGTCTGTCTGTCTGTCTGTCTCTCTCTCTCTCTCTCTCTCTCTCTCTGTGTGTGTGTGTGTGTGTGTGTGTGTGTGTGTGTGTGTGTGTGTGTGTAGCTAAACTCTGGGTTTGACTGAGAGGTCAAGGAGTAAGGTGAGAAAGCCTTCAAGGATGAGTCTCAAAATCAATCTCGGGCCTATACACACACATTGTACAAATATTCACACACAATCCAACACATGTGGATCCATACATATGTAAAAACATTTCTCTTTCATATACAGACATAGAAAATGGAAAATGAAAAAATTAATAAAGTCTATATAGCAAGCTCCATGCACTCAGAGCCCTGTGTCAAAACTAACTAAATACTAATTGATTGATTTATAAATTTTGTCAATAAACTTAAAATGGAATTTTAAAAGTAACACCTACTATGACATGTCAGTGTGTGGTCTTTGCTGTAGCAGTCCCCATGCTATGGGGACACGGACACCAGGGGCCGTACATGGGAGAGACAGGATAAATGAGAAGTCTCCGTAGAACGCTGTTCAGTTTTACTGTGAATCTACAGTTAGCCTGAACATTATCTGTTTTCAAGTGTGTGTGAAGAGTTTGGCACAGTGCCTGTTAGTGACAGATCACTGTTAACTCCTGTCTTTTAGAAAAGCCTGCCTCTCTCAGAATCTCCCTGTCCAAGCAGTCTGTGACAAACTTTTTATTCAAAAGGCAAATTTCAAAGAACAGCTGGACTGGGCAGCAAAGGTGGGTGAACCAGAGCTTCCTTAGGCTAGATTCTTCTGTTCACAGGGTAATGATCACAGGCTGGCAACCCACCCCCGGCACCCCACTATCCCGTGACTAAAGACTAGCTCCCAGACTCCCTTACAGTGATGACTGCTGTCCCCCACACTCCTCTATTCTCAGGCCATTGATACAATTAACCAAAAACGTCTCCCTTGCCCACAAAGGGCTGTGTTTGCCCACACTGACACCCAGCGCTCCACCAGGGAGGAGCCCCAGGGGCTGTCCTGTTCCTTACCTGGAGAGTTCACACTGGCTTCAGCCTTCCAGTAGAAGACAAGGAGAGGTACAGCCAGGCCCCAGACGGAGCCCATCATGTCTGACTGACCACACCGCTGGCTGCCAGACCTGCCTGCTGTGTCTCCTCACCACCCTTTCCTGCTTCCTCAGTCCAGGGAGGAGGGGCAGCCAACTGCCCAGACACGACTGGATAGGTTCCAGGATCCAGCCAGGTGACCACAAATGTGCAGGCTGACAGCAGGCTCATGGTCTCACTCCCCACCCCCACCCCCTTGCCTGGCAGCCTTGCCTCTCTGATTGATACAGCTTCAATTCTATTGTGAAATCCTCTCCTGTCCCTGAGAAGGGGATGAGAGAGATGGTGTTTACCCCCACTCACCCAAACCTGGGGTCCGGGCTTCATGGGCAGACTTGAGTTTCTTTGCTGAACCAAGATTTTATAGGTTCTAGGGACCAAAGGCGAATAAGAGAACATTTCTGAGCCTCAACTTCTTGATCTGTGAAATGGACACACTGACTCAGGATACCACCAAAGTTCTTTCACAGTGCCTCCTGCACACTGCTGGTGTTCAGAGAAAATTCATCCATCTCAGTAGCTCCGGATATAAGTGGGCGCCCTCAGCCTCGACCAGTGGATGTGAATGTTCCTGTGTGGTCTTAGAGGGGTAGTGTACCCTCTCTGGACCTCAGTCAAGAAGAGTTCTGAGGGTTTCTTGATCCAGTAGTCTGAGATTGGCTGCTGGATATGTGACAGAATCATCTAGAACTTTACTGGGCACTGAGGTGATAGGCTGTCCCACCTGGGAGGAAGAGCTGTTATCACGGGGTATGTCAGCCTCTTCAGAAGGGGCCAATGGAATCTGTGTGAAGAAACCTGCCGCTTGGAGTTGAGGGTCTTGGGGAGCAGTCTCAGGAACACACTTCCCTTCTCCCGCTCACACTCAGCTCTCTACTCGGGGACCTGCATTTGGAGAGACCTTGCCATGCCACGTCCCCATGTGAAACCCTTAAGGATGTGGTGGGAACACTGAAGGAGGGCAGGTCCTCTGGGCCGTCTTCTACCCTCTCACGCAGCACCCCTGCCAGGACAGGGGCTTCCTCATTCCAGGGGTGGGCAGCTCCCTACCTTTGAGCTTACTCTACTGACCAGTGCCCAGATGCCCTTTTCACCCCAACAAGGAATTCCCCATTGCGTTTCCTCTTCCACCTGCATTAGCCAACAGCTCTCCACACTTGCAAATGAAGAGAGAAAAACCAAACAGAAAACCCCTAAAAAGATGTGGGCCAGCTCCTGTGGAATGAATTTATAGTCTTAGCTAGCCTATATAAAGACACACAATCCAGGTATTTTATTTACAAGCTGTAAGGCTAGATTGGACAGGTTTGGAGCTATATTAACTTATTCCCTAGCTATAAAGTCTCTTGTTACTTGATGTTTCTCCTGGCCACATGCTCATGGTCCATGACCTCTCGTGGTGGCCTCCTCCACCTCCGTCTTCTTTCTTTTTCTCCCTCTCCCTGAAACCCCCTCACTTGATCCCAAGCCCCACCTCTCTCCCTTGAACTGCCCAATCACAGGCTCTAGCCTTTTTTGGAGCAGTTGAATTGTGGAGAAGGTTCACAAGGATCACTTGCTGTACATGAGCATCTGCTCATCACATCTTGAGAAGCCAGCATTTAGCATGAGAATAGCATCAGACCAACCCACTACAAGTTTCTTCTTTATTCAGGGTTACTTCCGAACCTTGCTGGTGGACAGCCGCTCTGAGGACCATCACAAACTTCACTCGAAAGTCCTTGGCCCATTTCTTCACAGCCTAGCTCAGCTCTCGCCCTGAATTAGTACGAGGCACAAATCTCACTACATAAACAAGCACATGCTTCTTATATGTCAGACATACGTCCTGGAGGAAAACAGACAGGGCTACAGGTTTATGCACACCGAAGAGCCACCGGGGCCGGAGTCACAGGAGCATAAGAGATGGGGGCGGGGAATGGCAGAATGGTGGGGGGAGGGGAACAGGGATTTTTGTAGGCATCTGAGGCTTTACTCTATCAAAATATGAACTACAATAGAGTTTTTAAATGTCTTCAGTGGCTTTAGCTGAGCTCTGGCTCCGTCCCATAAGACAGAATGAGTGTCGGTTCTGTGTGCTGAGCCGGCAATGCAGAGTGCAGAACAGGGCCTGGGTGGGGTTTGCAGGATAGGGCCTGGCCCCTGGTGGGTGGGGTTTGCCCCCAGCACTGCAAGAAAAGTAAAAGCAAAAGCAAATAGTGACTGGGTGACTTCAAGTCCACTCTCCTAGTAAGGTGGGAACTGGAAAATAGACAATTACTGACTGGTTACTATCAGGTCCCTTTTTGGTAAGAGCTAAATAAAAGGGACTTTTCCATCACCTGGTCTCAAAATCCTGCAATCGACTCTCTTCTGACTTTTGAGTGTGAGACTCAGTGACTGTCTCCATCTGGCCTGTTAGCCTCTCTCGGAACCTTCCTTCTTCAAGACAATGGTGTCCTCTCTGCGTTTTAACTTGATGAGAGCAAGTGAGCTTTTGGTGTCCCTGGAGAGCTTGGAGCAAAGTGATGGACCCTAACTCGGGGTCCAGAATGCCAGACAGTGTGAACCCCGGCAGCTCTGTTGCAAACAGCACAGCAACTAGGAGTTAGGTGTCCTTGCCCCACTGCAGACATGACGTGGGGTGGTGGGAAGGAGAGACCTGGGGAAGCTCTCTGATCACCGATACGTTTTGAAAGTAGAGACGGAGATCAATTCAGCTTGCCCAATATGGAGTATCGGGGTGGAGCCAAGGATGGGCGCAGGATCTAGGATTCTGAAGCCATCCTGAGTTAGGCTCAGCTCTCCTATTCTCTGCTCCCCACAAAACCCACATACATTGTAGGGGTGACTCTGACTTGGGACAAGGCCTAATTGACTTAGCAAAAATGTCCTGGAAATGCACAGTCATCCGTGGGCTAGACAAGGGTCTGGTCCTAGTTTGCACAGCTGACTTGTTTTGGGTTTCATATCTCCACTGTCTCCTTTTACCATCTTGGGTCCACGAGCTGGGGCTTGTGCGTCCCCTGAGGAGGGGACAAGCTTTGTTTACAGGTGCACTGCATGTGTGTGCTTGGTAGAAAAGGCTCACCACATAGCTGAACTGAAATGTTTATATACCAAACTTACCAATGGGCACAGGGTTTTCAGCAGCAATGGGAACGCGGACAGCCGCTGTAAGCTTTGTTATGTTCACAGGATGGACAGTCTGTCTCCAAAGCAGATGGAGTAGCAGGAAATTATGATAACCCTGCATTTCGAAGGGGATCTGTCTTAACCAGATAAGTTAGGGCACGATATTGCCTGGCCTCCAATATTTTCGCTTAAAAAATAAGCAAAAACAAAAAAACTTTATGTAGGGCTATGGAGGTGGCTCGGTGTGTAGAGCGCTGCCTTTGAGGTGACAGATTGAATCTGATCCCCCCAAACCCTCAGAAAAATGTTAGGTGGGGTGGTGTGTACGTGCTGTCTGAGGAGGCAAAGGCAGAAGGATCCTCGGACTCACTGGCCAGATAGCCTAGCCTAACCGCTGAGCTCCGGCCTAACCGCTGAGCTCCGGCCTAACCGCTGAGCTCCGGCCTAACCGCTGAGCTCCGGCCTAACCGCTGAGCTCTAGGCCTGGGAGAGATCCTGTCTCAAAGGAATGAACAGTGTCCATCTGAGATTGTCCTCTGGCCTTCAAATGAATGTGCATACGTGTGCACATGCACCTATACATTCACACACACACACATTCTCTCTCTCTCTCTCTCTCTCTCTCTCTCTCTCTCTCTCTCTTTCTCATACACTAAAAAAATAAATAATAATAATAAATAAATAAAACGTCTTCTTGCCACCTGTCAGGGTTCTGTGAGAATTCCACAAGTCCTGCACGTTGTGTTAGCACAGACCGTGTGCAGAACAATGTCTCGGAAGCT
The DNA here is from genome assembly GCF_963924665.1 of Micromys minutus. Lineage (NCBI taxonomy): Eukaryota > Metazoa > Chordata > Mammalia > Rodentia > Muridae > Micromys > Micromys minutus. Next base: position 59,938,743 of record NC_137976.1, on the reverse strand, counting down.
GGCATGTAAGGATAGCAGATTCAAGACTGGTCTGGGCTAGAATGAGTTCAATGACTGCCCCGGCAATTTAGGAAGACCTCGTCTGGAAGTCAAAGTTGGAAACGGAATTGGAGCTTATAGCTCAGTGGTAGAGAGTGTGCCTGTGTGAAGCCTTAGGTTCCATCACTAAGTTCACACAAAATAATAAACAGGCTCCGTGTGTGGCTCCTCACTCAGTCACCATACACAAGTTCTGGGCCGTGTAAATGGGATTGTGCACACGCTTCTCAGGATGTTTCAACACACTTCTTATTTTGTTCAACATTATGTCCGTGAGGTTCACCAGAGTGCTGATGTATGACCACGCTTTATCCTTTTATGGCCGGTGGTTTTCCACTAATAAACAACCACAACTTCTCTGTCCATTTTCTTAACGAGGGATGTCTGGGTTTGGGCCGATTCCAGCTTTTCCTGGTCTTTGTGAAGCTGCTACTCACTTTACTGTATATGTTTTGAATATATATTTCCAGGACTCTGTAGGCCGACTTGTAACCCATGGGAAAGGAGATGGGCATACTGATCTGTCACCAGATAGATGCCTTTCAGACACATTCCCCAAGGCCTCTCAGAAGATCCCACAGGTGAAGCTAGCTGTAGCTAGAGCCAACTGGAGGGCAGGTCTTTGTGCTGGCCCTCCCTCTGTCCCTGTTTCATCTGCCTTACCCTAATCCTACTGGGGTTATGTTCCTAAATAAATTACTTAAAGAAATTAAGCCAACACAAAAACCATTAGCCAAGAGCTGGGCTCTGTGCCAACAGGGATCCTTGCCCAGAAACCAGCATTCAGATTAGCAAAGGCCCAGAGCAAGGCTTGGGCGAGGAGAGTAGGTGATTCTGTGCAGCGCAACCAGGAGTGGACGAAGGGGATTAGCAGGGGAGAAGGCTAGAGTTCCCCACAGGCCAGGCCTGTGCTTTCACAGTCATGCTGTAGAGAATGGAAAGCCACCGATGGCCCCTCAACAGGGAGCTGGCCACACACCAGAGCTTCAGTGATGCAATCTGACCAGAAATCAGTCAGAGACCAGCACCCGGAAAGAGTCGCTGACCCAAGACTATAGTCACAGGGCTATAATAAAAAGGATGGGACATTGTGGCCATAGCATTAGAAGAAGGTCATCAGCAGAGGGAAGTAAAAGATGACCCTGTGGCTAAGATCCAGAAGGTCAAATGCAGGACGGGGAGAGAGAAGGTGAATTACTTAACTAAAGGTTGTTGTTTGGGGTTCTTATTTTCTCCTTTTTAGAAAACAAAACTACAATTAAAAAAAAACCCTCCAGGGTCTCATAGCCCTGGCTGGTTTTGAACTAACTATACTGCTAAGATGACCTTGAATGTCTGATCTATCTGCTTTTACCTGTATGACCTTGAATGTCCGATCTACCTGCTTCAACTTCCTCCACCTCCCTCGTACTAGGATAATGAGCATGTACCACCATACCTGATTTCTGGGGTGCTCTGCATTGACTCCGGGGCTTCACATGCTTGACAAACACTCCATCAACTAAGATACACCCCCAGCTCCCTAATTTTCTACCTTCAAGTCATTGTTATATTATAATAAATATATCACAATCATATATATGTGTAATCATCACAACACAATGAGAAATATTATGAGCCAAATGTATTTTTGTAAAATTTTTTATGGCTAATTCTGTGAACTTTTAAATGTGTTTACAACAATTCCAGGTTTCAGTTTTCCCCAGACTAAGCCAATGTGGAGGCTCATAGGATGGCAGCTGAGAGACAGATACCTCTGGGCTGGGCCAGCCATCTTGGCCCCAATAAACCAATGGTGGCCTCTGTTCCACGTGTCCTGTGGGCAAGGGCTGGAGGAGGACTCACACTCTCTTCCTGATTCCCTTCATAGTTACTGAGAGAGGCCTTCTGGAGAGGGTGTGGAGGAACTGCCGGACCTAACAAGCGACAAACCCATCCGAGTTGCTTACACATGTGGCCTCAGACTCTTGGTGCCAGCAAGAGCCCTGGCCTTCCACGCTTGCTCTCTGAATTGTCACTGCTGCCCAACCAGGCGGGCTCTAGGATGCAGAAGAGCAAACAGGCTCATGGCTAAAGGAGTCAAGTCTGGTTCCTCAGGTAGCAAGTGCCCGGAGCCGAACCCTCACACCCCTTCCTCCTCTCTGTGCTGGGCTGAGTACTTTAGGGCCAGGGCACAGAAGAAAGGAATTGGAAGGGAGAGGATTTGGAACACACACATGCTAACGAATTTGGCATGATACCAGTTTCTGTAGGCTCACAAGCTAAGGATGTTAAGGATGTTTTGTGTATTTATAAATAGTGGTAGAGAAAAAAATAAGAATGGTTTATGATACATGAAAATGAGATGCAACTCTAATAGAGAGCTCTGTCCCAGCTCAAAGGACTCCTCCCTTCTCCCCTTCCCCTTTCTTCCCCTCCCCTTCCTTCTTCTCTCTTTCCCTCTCCTTCCCTCTGGTTAGCTTTCCTTCTAGGCTTCTCCCTACAGTTACCTGGCAACAGCCAGGTATGTCTGACTCACTATAAAAGGGGCTGTTTGTCCCCTCCTTACCCTCTTAGCCTTTTATTCTCTAGCCCTTCTCTCCTTGACCCCTTTCTCCCTGTCTCTTTCCACGTGTTCCTGGCTGGCCTCTTCTCACCTCTTCTCTTCTCTCTCTCTCTCTCTCTCTCTCTCTCTCTCTCTCTCTCTCTCACACACACACACACACTTTGCCTTTCTGTTTCTACTCCTTTCTCAACGCACCTTCCCATGCCCAAATAATCTTATGGCTGGTACCTCAGGGGGAAGGGATGCCTCAACATGGGCCAACCGAGGCACCCCTCCAACCTCATTCTACAAAAACATATCCCTGGTTCTCCTTTTTTATAAAACACAACACCTTCCCTCCCCTTCCCTTACTCCCCTTCCCTTACTCCCTTGGAGTTCTAGCTGTCCAACCCTAGTAGAGGATACACACAAACCTCGCCCCCAGGACACTCACCATGTTTTGGACCAAATCTTGATTGTTTCTGACTGAGTCAAGTGGTCTCTCCATCCTCAGCTCCATCTGTAGCACCATCTTGGGAGTGTGAGAGGCTGAAACACAGGGTGAAGGGCCCTGTCTTCACCCATGCCTTCCAGCCCACTGCTGGTCAACATCCCCAATGCCTCTCTGAGGATTCTTCTGCTCTAAAGTCTCCAAGCAAAGCTAGTTGGCACACAGCAAGGAAAGACTGGGCCCGCCATATTCCCTGTTGTGGTTTCCACCCCCTACAGCACAGCCTCTCCCTGAGAAAGGCTTAGAGGAGAGCTGTAGAAGAAGCAGCGCTGAGAGGCTATGGAGACACTTTGGGCATGCAATGGATAGACTATAAGAACTGCAGGATTATGAGGGTATGGTGCCATCTACTCCTTGCTGGGGCCACCATCTAAAAGACAGGCTTGCCTCTGTGGATCACAGTATCCAGCTGTGCCATGGGTGGACGTGAGTCTGCACGGTCATCAGGGTTGCAGAGGGGCCTGTGGTCCGGGCAGCAGTCTGAAACCACGTGGCAGAATGTATCGCAATAGCAGCTTCCTCTCTTGCAGTGGTGATCTATTCCTGGGCAGCAGAGAGGCTGGGGGTAGGAACAACTGCCTGGAGGAAAAGAGTCATTAAAAAAGACTGGAGGTTTGACAGGCTGCATATGGACCTGCGTATGCCAAAGAATGGCTTTGGATCCTTGCTGATAGGTTATTTCTTCACTGCCAGTGAAATGAGACAATTCAAGACAGATTAGATTAGATTAAAGACAGGTTTATTGGGAAGCTGCTCTAGGGCAAATTTACTGACCCTATGGTTTGAAGTCAGGGGAGTTACCATGGGGAAGGGGGTGGGGAGAGAGAAAGGGAGAAAAGACTCCTTAGAAGAGAAGGAGAGGAAGAAGAAAGAAAGGGGAGGGAAAGAGGGAGAGAAAGAGAGAGACAAAGATAGAGGAATGGAGGGAGGGAGGGGGAGGGAGGGGGAGGGAGGGAGGGGGAGGGAGGGAGGGGGAGGGAGGGAGGGAGAGCACACCAAATAACTGAATTATATAGGGAAGAGCCTCAGAAGGGCAGCCCCTGGGCTGAAAAATTCAAGGATGGGGCAGGGTATGCCAAATAGGGACTGAGGGATGCTGGGAGTAACTGGAGGCTAGGTCTGCTCTGGTATGTAAACTATGTTTCTTAATCTCTTGTCTGAAACCAAACACCTACCTCATACGTTGGACAGAAAGTCTCCTGAGCCTGCTCCCAGGCCTGACTGTAAGACTGTGGTGCTTTGAGGGGAAAAGGTGTAAGAGTGGATCTCTGCAGAGTGGAAGAAACATCTCCACGCTAGTGCACTGCTCTGTTCCATTACTGTTTTCTCTCCTTCTCAGCTGATTCCTGTTAGCTTAGCACCTGCCTGGGTCCTTGTTTAAGGATAAACTTGAGAACTTCCAGAGTTGACAGGGTCAACAGAAGCAGGCCTTTGAAAGGATGCAAGGCTGGGTTTTGCTAACCGAAAGTGTTGTGGAAACAGGAGTCTGGAGAGAGTGGGTGTGGCTGGGTCTCTGCCTCAGCCTCCAGCTCGTATTTGGTTCAGGGGCCTCCTATAGATGATCTATTTCCATCCCTTAAGTCATCTCTCTTCCCAAGCATCCAAGACCAAGAATCAACTAAAGAGGGAAGAGTGGGAGAAGGTGGCCAAATTAAGGTCGGTTTTGTTTATGAGTCAGAGATGAATTCAATGGCACCGGTGTTTACCGTGACAGGGCAGCAAGGGATGGGATGGGATGGAACCCGACTGAACTAAATTGGATCAAATAGACCCGCATACATTATGTACAACAAGAATAAGTTGCTTTAAAAGTTGCCTTAGCTACATGGATGAGTGAACTAGGTCACAGAACAATTAATGTTTATAGAAATGGACCAGAGCCAGAAAAGCCTGCAAGTCTAGAGAGATGCTCTCATCCTACAGACAGAGGATGGGTACGCAAGGTCATGCTTGAGCTGGCCACAAACCTGGGAGAAGAAACATCTGCCTGGCTTTCCTACCACACCGCCTCCAGGAGTGTTACACCCTGCCTGTGCCTGCTTCTGAGCCTTGGTGTATGCTGCGCTATCAGCTTGGGGGGGGGGGTGCTGCCCCTTCCAAATCCATTAGAAGAAACAGTTCTTACATATCAAAGTCACACTTGAACCCAGCTTTCCTTCAGCTATCAAGGAAAAACAGTCACCACATTCGCAGGAAAATGGATAAGACTGGAGAAGATTGTGCTAAGTGAAGGCCCCAAGGCTCAGAAAGACAAATGCATCATCCTTTTCCCCTACAAGTTGAGCCTAGATTTTAGTGACTGCATATGTGCATGTATGTGGGTGTGGGTTCGAGTTATGAAACTAGAAAAGGCACCATGAGAAAGGGGGAAAGTCTTCAGGAAAGGCTAGGGAGGAAAGGAAAGAATTTGAATATATGCGACAAAAAAGCAGGAGAGAAGGGGAGGAGGGGTAGGGAGGAGGGACACGGAGGTGGAGGAGGGAAATAGAACAGGATCAAGGAAAGTTAAATTTGTCTGAAAATGTCCTAATGATTCAGCACTCATGAGGCAAGGGTAGGTAAATCTCTGAGTTTGAAGCCAGCCTGGCCTACAGAGTGAACTCCAGGACAGCCAGGACTATGCAAGAAACCCTGTCTCAAAAAAAAAAAAAAAAAACAACAACAACAAAAAAACAAAACAAACAAAAAAACAAAAAAGAAAAAACAAACAAATAAAAATCAAACATTATAGCCAAGCACAGTGGGGCACACCTTTAGTTCCAGCATTTAGGGGGCAGAGTTAGCGATTGGCAGGCAGATTTGTGCTAGGCTAGCCTGATCTACATAGTGAGTTCTAGGACAGCCAGGGCTACGTAGAGAGACCCTGTCTCAAAACAAGCAAGCACAAACATTTATCATCAGGTACTGATGGGGCAGGAAGACTGTGGGAGCCTGGGGAAAGACAACCTTAAATGTAACTGCTGCTTGGCCTACAGAGAGAGTTCTAGCCTGGGTAATTTAGTGAGATCCTGTCTCAAACTTTAAAGCAAACATGTGAAAAACCCAGGGCAGCCAGGTTGGCTCCGTCTAGAGCAAGGCTTTGGCAGTTTTCTAGAGAAGGTAAGAGTGGTGTGGAGTATGGAAGAGGATGCTGCGTGCAGAAAAGGGGTGCAGAGCAGCAGAAAGGCTTGAGGACAGATACCTTTATTGAATTTCCTGAGCTTGAGAGATGGCTCAGCAGTTCAGAGCATTGGATGCTCTTCCAGGGCCCAGGTTCAATTCCCAGCACCCAAGTGGCAGCTCACAACCATATCTAACTTCAGTTCCAAGAATCTTCAGGCTTCTGGATACACCAGGAATACGCATGGTGCATACACACACACACACACACACACACACACACATACATACATACACACATGCATGCATACATACACTCATGCATACACTCATACAAACAACCCCCCCAACACACTCATAAAATAATAACAGTAAGAGTCATGGATTTCCTGCTGTATTTCCAGGTACATATTAGCCATCCTGATCAACCAGTGGTTAGTGGCTGACGGGACAGGCTGCTGTTGATCTAGACCTGGACTTGTTACTCTCTCTGATCCTCCTGATCTCTCACCACTGCCTCCAAAAGTGTACACACCAGAGCCACCTCTGAAGACCCCACAGCCTTCCCAACCAGACTCCAAGCTCACTGCAGAGACATCCGCGTGGACACACAAAGAAGCCACTCCAAGCACATTCGGGATGCATATGATGGCGTCTGAGTAAGGGGGTCACCTGGTCAGGTCAGTGAGTGGGTACTCGCCATCAGAAGGTGGCATATCTGACCAGAAACAAACAACAGTGATTGACAGAATGAATGAGAAGAAATGCGGGGTCTCTTTGACCCCTGGAATAGGGGTCAGCTCTGTTTCTCACCTGCTCTCTGGTTTGGCATCACAGGGCCCAGCCACAGCAGGAGGAGAAAGGCAAACCGCATGGCTTCAGGCTCAGCAGAAGCAGAAGTCATCAAGGCCTAGCTCCAATAGTTACCCACTCGAGAGAGCTCGCCGGATATCTCTACACAGAGGAGGAGCCAGGTGACACCTGCTGATTGACAAGGGGGTGGCACCATGGCTGCGTGGCACAAGTGTTCCAGTTGCTTGGATTAACTTACCTAAACAGAGGCAATTTTTACATCTTATGACCCCAAGCTCTGGGAAGAGGCTGAAATGCCAAAGTGGCAGAGTTCCAGGGACCTCAGAGAGCATCTGATCTTCCCATTTTATAGATGAGGACACTGAGGCCTGGGAAGGCAAACTTTGTGTTCACACAGTCTAATATGGGGAGCTGAGGTGACAGGGCTGGCCCCCCAGCTTCCAGTCCAGCGCTATCCCAATCAAAATGGGAGCTACAGGAAGGGCGTAGAACTGTCCCATCAACCACAGCAATGAGTGGGCACTTCAGTTCCCTTGCAGGGGCTCCCCTCCTGCCAGGACCATTACAGTTCTCACTCAAAGCTGAGTGCTGAGGGAAAGTCGTTTCAAGGTTAAGGGATAAAGAATTTTCCCCCTTAGTTCCTATTTTTAAATGCAAAGGATTGACTCTGTTGGGCATTTGGAAATGACAAACTATCATTTGAAATTGGTTATTCCTTTGGCCCACGCAGGTTCTTCCAATCAATTCCTGAACACACCAGAGGCTCTACTTTAAAAGGGATGGTGGGTGCTTAAGACAGAAGATGGCCATTCCTAACCTCAGCCTGTGACCTTCCTCTGGAAGACTCACCTTCTGGTAGCAGCCCACAGAAAAGACCATAGATGAAGGGAGCTTTGGCTTTTTGTTTTGTTTTGTTTTTTGCCTGCCTGCCTTCATTCTTGCTGGCAAGTTCATCTATCCTGCTCCTGAGACATTCTTTTTATATTAGAGCCTACTTTGGGGGAGATTCCGACACAGAGTGAAGACGAGTTGAGACATCCAGCCTCATGGATGGAACAATTACCAGCTTCTCAGCCTTTCCACCGGGTGACACCCAATGTTGGACTAGCCAGACCCAAGCCTGAACATTATTTTAATAGATCCCCTTTTAATGTACATAAATTCCGCCAGTTCTGTTTCTCTAGAGAACCCTAATATAGCACCCCACTTCTCTATGGCATTTTTACTTATACTCTTTAAAATTTAATTTTAGCTATTATTTTCGGGGTGCACACACACACACACACACACATGCCACCACATGCATTTGGAAGCCGAAGGACTAATTTTGAGAATCAGCTCCCTCCTTTCACCATGGGTCCTGAAGCCCGAACCCAGGTTGTCAGACTCTCACAGCAAGCGCTTTACCTTCTGAGCATGCTCACCTGCCCCTTGCTGCCTCCGTTGGATTTCTTGTGGCAACAATAATCATAAGGGAATAGGCACACAGCAATGGGCTGAGCCTGACAGGGCAGAAGGATAGGAGGAGCCTGGGCTGCAAAGGAATCGCTGTGCAACCAAACCAGAGCTATCAATTGATCTCCTGGGGCTTTTGAAATGTTAGGGAAACAAACTTCATTTGCCCGTTGTCTTGGTGGGGTTCCTGCAATGTGTAGCTCAAGGCTTAACGGTATAATAATAATCTTTAAAAATGCAGAGGCTGGGATGGAAACCTGGCTCTCAGGGAGCCAGTAGCCAAGACTGCTAGGATTTAGTGAGACCTGCTCTCTAAACTAATAATACAGGAGCGATTTCTCACAGCCCCAGAGGTCAAAAGTCATACAGCACGTATCAGCAGGGTTCCCTCCATTCTAGATTTATTCATTTTTAGAAACAAATTCCTTGAGAGTTTCTACACGGCCATGCCATCTGCAAACAGAGATCCATCTTATTTCCCTTTCCCTATCTTGTTAGAGTGGATAGAACTTGTTTCACTGTGTTGGGTTAGAATGCTGAGAATGGACATCCTCCCTTTAGTCCTGAGATTAGGGAGGAAACCTGCAACTTAAGTGTAATGTTAGCCACAGGCATTATACTCATGTTCCAGTGAGCTAACTATCATCAAGATGACTTACTTGATGCTGGACTTCTCAGGGTCATGGGTTGTGTACAGTTACATTTTTTTCTTCTTTTCAAGACGAGGTTTCTCTGTGTAGCCCTAGCTGTCCTAGAACTCACTCTGTAGTCCAGGATAGTCTTGAACTCACATAGATCTGGCTGCCTCTCGTCCACCACCAGTGCTGGGATTCAAGGTGTGTGCCACCACTGCCTGGCTAGATTTTTTTTTTATTTGCTTCTCTCAGAGGTCTGTGGGTGTTGTCCCCACCACCCCCCGACTTCAACGTGAGGTTTTCACATGGTAGAAGCAAAGACTTAAGTGTTGCTTGTCAAGATGATTTGACTGTATCTTCACCCACCTGGCTGGAGACTGGTACCCTTGAGAGGAGCTAAAGAGCCTGGGGAAAGGGGAGAGGAGGAATAAAGTTCGGTATAATGCCAGGAATACCAGCAGATGGCGCCACCAGCCCTAGAGAGGACAGCGTCCTTCCTCTCTAAGGGAGAATGCTTGCTCTCAGGGAACAGCATCAGGATACTTCAAACATTGCACAGGCATCCAGAAAGAAGCACACTGGGAAGAGTCCCTCCAGATGGCACAGGGACCCCTTACACACAGCACACACATACACATACTTTAAAATAATAAAAAGAAATGTTTAAAAAGGAACAGGAAAGTGAGCTTTCTAGAGACAGTATTGCTTTGGCCTGAATCCAGTGTGAGAGGCCATGATTTAACGATAGTTTAATCCACATCCGTGTGCATCCTTTCCCGGTATGGACCGTGAAACTGGGAGGTCACAGTAGATCAGGGAGAGTGTAGAAATGGGTAAGTGGAAAGGAATGGCAGGAAGTGACTGGGCGGTGTGCAAGGTGAAAGATCTTTTAGAGTAGCCACCTCCACCACCTTGAACGCTGGGCGTCTCCCCACCCCCGCCTGCCGGCAGCGGTGGGGAGGGGGGGAGGGGCGGGGAAGGAGGAGGCCAGCGCATGCGTGGAAAACACTGCTTAGACGGGACATTTCCAGTTCCCTGGTAGCACTGACGACTTCAGAGAGACAGAGCTTTACTGCCGAGCCCGGACCCCCACATGGTGGAAGCAGAGAACCGACTCCTGCAAGTTGTCCTCTGAGCTTATATGTACCTGGCACAGCCCCGCCCCCAGGAAAAAGATAATTTAAAAATGTAAAACCAAGCTGTCTGTTGGAAGCGGCAGGCTTGCCTGCCTGCCTTCCTTCGTTTCTTTCTTTCTTACGACCAGCTGACCCTTTGCAGCAAGGGGCATGTTTTATACGGCTTTATATCATCTCGGAAAGTGCAAGTTGTGGAGTGTGAGCTTTTTATAGCAGAAGGAAACACAAAGGATCAAAGTTTCTGTGTCACTTAAAAGTGACTTACATGGTCAGAGTTTGGGGCAAGCACTGTGGCCTCCCTTAACTGTGACCTTCTGGTAACGTGAGTAGAGGGAGACCCTGGGACCGAGGGCCTGTGCATTCCTGGATAACTTTCGGGTGAGCTTGGTCTATAAAAAGGAAGCTCTGCTGAGCAGCTAAGCCTCAGGAGACATAGCAGGCAGGAGGGGGCTGGGTAGAAAGGTTAGGATTGAGTCGTGGGGGAGGGGAAAGGCATGTTTGCGCTTTCAGTCCAGCTGCAGGTGAGGAATGTGACCCCAGCGCTCAACTCTACATAGCAGCCATCCCTCAGAAGTATAAGGAGAAAGCAACTGTTTTTTTGTTGTTGTTGTTGTTGTTGTTTTGTTTTGTTTGTTTTTTGTTTTTTTTTTTTTTTTGTTTTTTTGGTTTTTTTTTTGTTTTGTTTTGTTTTTTTTGTTTTTTTTTGAGACAGTCTCTCTGTCCTGGAACTCTCTAAGAGAGCAGACACCAGGCTGACTGCAATTAAGAAAAGGGCAACACCTTATCCTTACTGGAATAGAGACCTGTTATGATTACAGGTTTTCCCTCCCTGCATGTCATACTTCTGTACTACGGTCCACGGACTTACAGAATGCCTCTCATGGCATTCCACACCGAATTGCTTCTCACCAAAGAACTCACTTCACAGCCGGAGAACAGTGGACCCATGTTCATGGACCTCACTGGTCTTGCTATGCACCCCACCATCTTGAAGCAGCTGGCCTGGTAAAACAATGCAATGGTCTTTTAAAGGCAGCTACCGTGCCAGCCAGGCAGCAGTAGCTTGCAGGGCTGGAACAGGGTTCTCCAGAAGGCAGTGTAGATGATTCAAATCAGCACTGAAGCGGTCCTGTTCCCCCCACAGCTATAGGATTCACAGACTCAAGATGGGAAGTTTCACTCACTCTCACCCCTAGTGATCCACTAGCTAAACAAATGCTGCTTTCTGTTTTCACAACCTAGAAGCTTAGTTGTGCTTGTTCTTGGAGGCAAAACAAACATTCCATTGAATAGGAAGGTTAAGGCTTCCTCCTAGGGATGGAGAGATGGTTCAGTGGTTAAGAGTGCTGCCTGCCCTTCCAAAGGTTCTCAGTTCAGTTCCCAGTTACCACATGGTGGCTCCCAACCATCTAAGATGGGATCTGATGCCCTCTTCTGTCATGCAACTAGAATACTAGTAAGTAAATAATATTAAAAAAAAAAAAAAAAAAAAAAAAAAAAAGACTTCCTCCTTAGCACTTTGAGCTCCTAGTGTTTTAGAGTTAGGCTAATAAGAGTTACAGTTTAGGCTGACAAACAAGTTTCAGTTTAGGAGTGATTGATCCAGACTAAGGGGTAGTCTACTACTGTGCCTTTCCACAAAGGAGGTAAGGGAGAGTACTCTGGAACGCAAGAACTTCTTTAGACATCCCATGGTATCACCATGTCTTCTTATTAAGATCAACTGGAAAATACAACAATGATAAATGGCCCAGGTCCTTTACAAATGAAAGTAGGAGTCACCCCTCCAGGTGAAGAACCAGGACCCTCTGTGGTGCTTGCTGAGGGTGGAGAAACACAGAGGGACAGTAGGGAAAGGTGGTTATAAATACCAGTTAAGGCCATGTGACCAGTTGTATTAGCCAGGTTCTCTAGTCACAGAACTTCTGGAATGTCTCATGTATATTAAGGGAAATTATTGTGATGACTTGCAGTCTGCAGTCCAACTAACCCAACAACAGGCTGCTGTGGTGGGACGTCCAAGAATCTAGTAGTTGCTCAGTTTCATGAGGTTAGCTGTCTCAGCTGGTCTTCTGTCTAAGCTGGAGTCCTGAAGAAGTAGGTTCCAACAGATGTGCTGGCGAGCAAGTGCCAGCAGGTGAAGAAGAACCTTCCTTCTTCCATTGTCCTAATGTAGACCTCCAGCAAAGGCGAGACCCAGATTAAAGGTTTGTACTAAATTACTCTTTACTTGGAACTTGCTCTATCCCAGGCTGACCTTGGACTCAGAGATCTGCTTGCCTCTGTCTCCATGGATTGAAGGTATGTAGCACCTTGCCTGGGCCTAAGCTTTTCATGGCCACTATGCCTCAAGATCCAAATCCAAAAGTCTATGTTTTCCAGTCAAGATCTGGCTCATAGGTGTGCACTCCATTTCTGAATTGTAGTTATTCCAGATGTAGTTTAGTCGACAACTGGGAATAGCCATCACAGCAGTTCCAAAAATGAGGGTTGACATTTACATTTCTGTCTTATTCTGTTAAGAATATGCTTGCGCGTGCACACACACACACACACACACACACACACACACACACATTAAGCAGATACTTGCATTTTCTTTCCTGTATTAATCATGTAATATAACAACAATTAAGATAATATCAGCAGTTTTAAGTATTGTAAACCTATGTTATATTTAAGTTCTGGGACTCTAAGAAATTTAGCATTTCTTAAAAGGACTTTACCACCTATACTGAAGAGGAAAACGTACAAATTATGATTGTATCAGGATAGTCATATCACATAGGGGAGAGGATTGTGACGTGTTGCTGTTTTTATTTGGAAATGAAGTATGACATAAGGAGATGTTACTGGGAATCAGGTTGGCATGGGCTGGACTCCTGTGGTTGTCAGCTTGAGTGGAACTGAAAGACACTTAGAGATAAGTTGCCGAGCACACTTGCAAAGGGTTCTCCTAGTCATGGTATTTGAAGTAGAAATGCCCATGTTAGGAGGGCAGCATCTTCTGGTAGTAGCCCAGAGAAATGGGGACCAAGGAAAAAGCTTCAAGTCTGCATCTCGCTGGTGAGCTCAGCCACTCTTTGTGACCCTTTGTCACAGCTTCTGCTGTTGCTGTGCTCCCTCAGTCACTGTCCTCCAGCAGGACACAGGCCTCCTGCAGACTGAAGACCAGTGCTCTCCAGGAACCCTCTAGGCCTTTAGTACCTGACTGGAACTCCTGGGGTAGCCAGCCCACTGAACCCCCTTTAATGTCTATTCATCCTTCCTGCTCTGTTCTTCTAGAGAATCCTAATGTGCCTACAAAGTTTTAGGAATCAGCTCTAGCACTGGACTTCCCTGTGTCATGGCCACACTCATTGCTGGTTTCTCTGACCTCTTAGAACTCAGTCTCTTCATTTATCTTGGCATGACAGAGTGGTTAAAGGTGGAGTTTTGGAGCCAGGCCACCCATATGTGGACCTGGGCTCCACTATTACCAGCTGGAATGTGTTAAATAGGTTACTTAAATTCTCTTTGCCTTAGTTGCATGTTTATAGTGGAAATGGTAATGCAAGCTACCTCGGTGGGTATTTGGGAGGGTTAATGAGTTGTCCATATATAAATAACTTGTGTATGCAGGACACAGAAAGCACTTCATGTCTAATACATTTCCTTATGTGCTCCTACCTTAATAACTAAGTAGTACATCTCTAAAAGGCAGGAATTGCAGCCAAGTGCTCAGTTGCAAACCATGAAAAGGATCACATACCCATGGCTTGGATCACTCTAAGTCAAACAAGTAAAGTCAATATAACTTGTGGCTGATTTCAGATACTGTCTTTGCTTTTCCCTCTCCTAGTGTGTACCAGGACTCTCACCTCTCCCGGTGTGTGCCAGGGCTCTCTCTCCTCTCCCTGTGTACCAGGGCTGTCTCTCCTCTCTCTTTGTGTACCAGGGCTGTCTCTCTCCCCATGTGTGCCAGGACTCTCTGGTCTCAACTGAGGTCATCAGGCTTGAAGGTCAAACAAGGAGTGAAGCCTGAGCACTCTGAGGGTGATAAAGTCTTACTGGGGTGGTGGTGGGAGAGGCAGCTTTATAGTGCGAGGTTGGAAAGAGAGAGTTAGCCAGCTCCTGCCATCCACATGTTTGAGGTATCTGGGGTTGAAGCTTCTTCAACCCTTCCTCCATAACCCTGGGCCGTTATGGTTCCACCAGCTCCTAGCCAGGAGGCTGTAAAGACTGCCTACCTTTCCTTCTCTGCCCTTGGTAGATACAATATACCCCCACATAGCAGAAGCCACGGGAATATACGGGTAGCATGGTCAGTGCCACAGTGGGTGACTGTTCACCTTAGCTCCCATTCTTTGGGGTGTCCCCATTACTCAGAGGTGTCTTCAGCTCATCTGTCACTGTGTGGCCTGCCTTGCTGGCAGCAGGCTCAAGGGAAAGTCTGCATAGCCCAGACTAGATGGCCCTCAGGCTTCTGGGTAATTTTCCTATCATCTTGGTGCTGGAGTGCTGGGTTACAGATGATGACACTGTCATATCCAACCTTTTACATGGGTTCTGGGGACTCGAGTTTGAGAGGTAGCTTCAGACCCAAGGACTGAACTTGGGTCATCCGTCTTCTGTAGCTATGTTATTACCTGCTATGCAAGTTCCCCATGCCCACCATTCCTTTCCTAAAAAGAGAAGGCCTCTCACCACCTAGTACCAGCCTTGCTATATAGCTGAGAAGGGCTGAGCTGGTGCGTTTCCCTCTGCATCTCCCAAGTGCTGGGATTACAGGAGATGCCTCCGTTTCTAGCAATTTTAGGTTTTAGATTGAGAATTGGTGCAATAGACAAACGTTTGCATTACCCTCAAGTTTATGGTGAAGGCTTTATCCCAGTTTGGTCTCCAGATAAGCCCTTGGAAGGCAAATGGGTGTTGTTAAGAGTCAAGCCCCATGATGAAACTTACAAGGAATTCCAGGAAGTCGGACAGACAGTTCTTTCCATCTTGAGAGGGAAAGACTGTGGATAGCCACCAAGACCCCTCAAGTTCACCAATGGGAACGTCACTGGAGAATTGTATTCAAAGAAGTGAGTGGCTGGTCAAAATGTTGTCATCCTTTGCAGAGAAAGGGCAGAGCAGTGGGCTGCTCTACTGAGGAGGCAGCTCTAGTAAAGCTCAGGAGAGGTTACGTTGAACTGCTCTAGTGTATTGTCACTGTCACCACCCAAGAACATCGAAGAAGAGAAGGTCCATCTGTTCTGCTCAGTTCTGTCTCAGCATTCTTAAGCAGAGAGCAGAAGGTTGGGAACCGCGTATTGAAAAGACAGGGTCAAGTACAGAATCTCGGGGAAATCAGGGACTCCTCAGGAAGGGCAGGGATTAAGGAAGCCCAAGACTATTTTTTCTAAATATGTTGGCGTTTTGAGCCTCTCAAAGTGCTAGGATTACAGGCATATGTTACCATGCCCAGCTTTTAACCAAGACCTGCGGGCACAGTTAGTTGGCTTATCCATTCACTTTGGTGATTTTTGTGCAACATCTGTTGACCACATAAGTGTTTCATTTCCTTATGGGAAAACTTGTCTGCACTTTGCTCTCTGCTCTAGTTCCACAGACTACCAAAGACATTGCTGTACAGTGGTGAATATTTGATGAAAGTGAACCAACAGGAAGAAACTGGCATGAACCCAGACAACTGAGAGAAGAGCCTGCATGTGTGTGGGAGTGGGAGAAACGGAACGAGAGAGAGTCAAAGAAAAGGACAATCAACAAACTTGATGACAGACCTATGACCTGACCCAGAGGAAGTCAGAGACAACTAGCTTTCCGACCTGAGTCTCTAATGCTTAGGTGTGGAGAGATAAGTGTTGGTTTTAGATGGTGGTGGGATGATAGACATCTAAAGAGCCACGTGTATAGTGTGTGGTGGTATGTATATCATCCCAGCAGAGGCAGGAGGATTCCAAATTTGAGGCCAGTCTGGAATACACAGTGAAACCCTGTGTTTAAAACCCAACAACAACAGTAATAGAACAACTAACAAAGGAGGAGTCACGTGGAAGAGTCCACATTCAGATGTAGCCGCTTTTCACAATATACACAGTCATCAAGGCAGGTAAATAAAAGGCAAGATTTATTTTCCTTAGTTTATTAAAGATGACCATAAACTGTCAGGATGTGCGTAAATTACAGCAGGTGAGAATCCAGTTCTAAACCCAGTTGTTCACAGACAGAGCATTTTTACTTTTACTCTTCCTGCTCCTTTTAAGTTAGTTCAGCAAAAGCTCTCCAACCCTCAGCAGAGGGAGTCTTCAGTGCAGAGCACTTGGCACCTTTCCCTGGAACAGAGCGGATGCTCCCTCCCATCCCCACCGCAGCAGGGGATCCTCAGATACTATTAAGTGACTAAGTGCTTTCACAGCTCCCTACTCCTTCTCCCCCACTCCCAAATTAACAAAACATGGGTATTTGGTCAGTAATGAGCCCAGACTCAGCTCTAAAAGGTACGTGCTCTAGAGGACGGGAAACAGGAGTGTCAGTGGGACTGCTTGAGCCTGTGTTGACTGGGAGCATGGGAGGACATCTCCACTGTGCTAACTTCAGTGAGCAGCTGGACAGGAAGTCAGCCAGGAACTGGAACTGGAGTGAGAGTCTGAATCCACTGACTCGGTGATAACGGAGTTGGAAGGGGTTTCTAACCAGCTCTTCAGAACTGGCTTTGGCCTCAGCTTTCTGCCTCAGCTCCTGAAGAGAGCAGTCCCAGCTATCCGGCCCGTGTAGTTTTCCAATCCCAAGTTTGAGTCAGAGAAGCCACACCTGAACTTGTTTCCTGTTGCTCTGCTAGAGCTCAGCTTGGCTGTTACATCAATGTGCCCTCTGCCTCTCTGGGAGACCCCTTGCTCCTTCTAGCTCAGCAACCTGTCTGCTTCCACCAACAATGTGCAACTCCATTTGACTTCTTGGGGCGCTGCTCAAACCAGTGATTTTACTAGCGACCAAGTACAGAAGACACGGGCCAGCTCTAGAACAAGAGCACTGTGGACTTTAGCTCACAGAATTGCCAGGCTCTGAGAGGCAACCTTGACCAGTGTTTATAGACATTAGGTGCTGCAGCAACTCAAATACCACCACAATCAAGTGCAGGAAACTTCCCACACAAAATGCACATTAGGTGATAGATGAAGAGTCTATTAAAATTAGTAACATGAAATGGCTGTTTCAACATATATTACCAAGGCTGAAGAGTTAGTTAATGCATAGGCTCTTGTTACTCTGAGCAAGCAGAAACATTCACACTGTCAAGTGCTCTGGTGCTACTTGGGACGGCCTCCCCCAGCTCTGAGAAAGGAAACTAAGGCAAGAGATCAGCCAAGAGGAAGGGCCCAGCTCTGCTCCAGGAAGGGGACAGAGAATGGAGTAAGGTCATACCTGTAGTTAGAACCACAATGGTCACATAGTCAGTCATACAGAGCAATAAGTAACCCACTATTAAGATGGTGGATGGGGTTTTTATCCTCGCCTTAGGTTGCATCAGGGACTTGCCCGAGCATGAAGCACACCTGCACTCAGCTAGTTAACTGAGACTGGCTGCCCCTGAGGAGGCTGTGGGCTCTTCTGAAAACAAGCGCTCCCTAAGCTCCAGCTGCAGCCGCACTTGTGCGTGTGGCCTGGCCTAAGACTTCAAGCCCACCACAGAGTACACAAAGCTTGTGCCCGCCTATGCCATGAATATTTGCCTCCTTGAGATCCCAAGGATTCTAGAACAATGATGGTTTTGTTCCTACCTGACCCCCATATACCTAGGTGGCCTGTCCTGACAGACTGCCTGTCCTGTACCTGTCGTGTGCCCCCTTTCTCTTCCGGACCTCAGGGCACAGTCTTATTCTCTTTTAGGACTGGGACAGAGAAAAGACCATTCTTCTGTTTCGGCAGCAAAGGAGAAGTTGGCTGAGAAAGGCGTGGCTCAGATGCTGAGGAATTAAGTCAAGAGTGGGAAAGATCTTTGAGTTGCGGCTGTAACCAGATCTGGTCCTAGTGGAAGAGGCCAAGCGTGTCAGAACCGGGTCTTGATGTCCATTCCCCTGACAGGAGGCAGTCCAAGTGTCAGTTCTGAGGCGATTACCCAATGCCCACAGATATCTGTCACAATAGAGTGGATCCATCAACCAATAAAGGTTGCCTACACCTGGACAGCAGACAAGTCATAAAAAAATGACTATATATATATATATATATATATATTTTTTTTTTTTTAAAGGCCACACCTTCCTTGAAGGTGTGGCTCAGTTCTATATCTGACCCTAGCCAGACCCTTAGACAAAGGGCTTTGGTGCATTCCTCAGGTGGTCTCTAGGACAGTGGCCTCTAGAGCCAAGGCTTCTGTGGGCTCCTCCTCATAGTCAGACAAGTAGGATTCCAGGCTCTGCTTGGCCAGCAACTCCCGACGGGCCTGCAGCCGCTCACACCGGGGGCAGCTTCCAGACTTGAAGCAAGTTTTATGGTAACAGGCTTTACACTCTATTCATTCAGGTTGAAAAAGGGAGAAAAGAAAACAATTTGTATTATCCCAGGCTGAAAGCAACTCACCACACAGCCGCTTCTCCCCACAGCCCGTGCTCAGGGGTGGAGTGTGGAGTCCCTCACACCACACTCCTGCTAACAGAGGACTCTCCGGTGAACACTGGCTTTCTATATAGCAACAGCCCTCACCTTCACAGGTCCGGCACTTGTGTAGTTCAAAAGGAAAGATGACGTCATCTTCATTCTGGCAGAACTCACAGATGAAGCCCTTGGCCTGGCACAGCTGTGAAGGAGAGCAATGGAAGACAAGTGAGGAACCAGCTCTGGAGGGTGGGCTCCAGGGAGGGCCCAAGTCATAAGCAAAGCTCCGAGCAGGTGGAGGGTCTACTGTCTATGGCATCGAGCCTCAGGCTAGACTTGTGAGTATGAGAACCAAAGCTGGACACCACACACAAAACTTAAGGTGTGGACAAGAGACATGGACCTAAGAAGTCCTTACCACTGGAGCAGCCCTTAGTGAAGAGGAACGGGTGAAGAGAGGGCACTGAGAAGAGGGGCCTCAAATCTGTAATCCAGTATCAGTTTTTATTTTGAAACATGCACCACTAATTAAGATAAAAGGTGAAGTAAGGGTGTTTCCCAGAAACAACACTCTGTAGTCAGGTTATACTGCAGAATGCCCACCCCATTCCCACCACACACACCCTCACCCCGCCACAGGCCACAAACCAGGCAGCTGAGATGGGCAGATCTAAAAGAATCATTTCCAGATTTCTAGTATGTTGATCCTATCATGAACAATAGGAAGTAATGCTTGTAAGTAGAATTTACAGAGATGCTGTCAAGTAAGCTATTTCATTGGTCCTCAAAAGCTTAAGAGGGAAGGACAGTGCATCTAAGAGTTACCTTCATTCCAGAAAGAAGAAAACGGGCCTACATAGAGAGCAACTGCTGAGACTATGATTGAAACCAGCAGCCTCCAGCCTATGGCCAAGGTCCTCTGAGTGAGGCCTTCTTCACTGAAGGCTGCTTAGCCCAGCCCACGGCCAACACCAGCATCAGCTTCTGGCCTAACAGTTTTTCTATGTTTGTTTTCTCAAGACAGGGTCTTGATGAACAGCCCAGGCTGATTCTGGATTCAAGTCCTCCTGCCCCAGCTCAGCAAGGCTCCTCCCTGTAACTCCAGGTTCTTCAGATAAGAACCTGTTGCTCACTGACTTAGAGAATAGCAAGCCCTTCTGGCTTCTCTCAGTGTCAACTCGGTCTCGTCAAGTTTCTAGAGCTAAATGGCAAGAACCCTGCCCCACCTAAGCCCCAAGCAAGACTTCAGCTTCGGGGCAGAGCAAGGCTGCCTCACCATGCATCTCTCTACGTGGGCGGTTCCTGCTCTGGTGAGCTCCGTCAGCCGGGGCCCCAGTTCTCCCTTCTTGGTTGCGGTCAGGTCGTTCAGGGAATACAGATGGAGGTCCTCTGTCAGGTGGCCTGGAACTGCGTCAAAGGAGTCCAGGAGCCTGCAGAACAGAGAGGCATTTCACATGGTGCACGACAGTACCAAACTCCTTCCTCAGAAGGAGAGAGGCTAACTAGGGTAGGCAACATTCAGCCAGCCTAGGTATTCTGGGCTCCCCCAGCTCCCCATACCAAAAGTATTTTATTTATAAACCCTGGAGAGAAAGCTTGGAAAATGGTGTCTGGCCATGGGCAGATAATCCTTTTCAAAAAAAGACAATTTAATTACTGTCATGGCTTCCCATTGACTAATTTCAGACATTTCTGCAAATTCTTCCTCATGTAAAACAGCTAACTGTTGGGACATACTCCTTCTAAGAGACAACAGAGCAGCCAGAGGACTCTGGCCTCCAGAGGAGACTTACTCTTTGGCCAGTCGGCATGTCTTAAACATGTTCTTCATGTGGCACAGCTGAACCCGCAGCAGCTGAAGACAAGACATTGGGTGGAGAAGAGGAGAGAAGGAGCTGTTAGACTAGCCAGTGCCTTCAGACTCTGCACACAGCAGCCAGGGTGTTGCTGCCCTCACCCCTCTCAGCCAGATCTTCAACACTTCACTTCAGTGTCATCTTTGGCCATGAAAAGCCCTTCTGCTAAGTCAGTATCAGACACAACGGCAGCCGCTTGAGAACTCTGGAATGCTTTCAAGTGCTATCAAGGCCTTAGAGCTGCTTCAAGGTTTGAGACTCTGGCAGGACAAGTACCCAGGAACTGTGGAAGCATAGCTCTGTGACAGAGGCCTTACTAGTACTATGGGAACTTGGTCCCCAGCACTGGAAAACAGACAAACAAGAGAGTCCATAGAACGAGAATGATGACCGTGACAAAAAGTGTGGTGACCTAAGGCAACTGCACCAACAGAAACAGAAGCTAGGACAGAAGCAGGCATGTATCGCAGGGCTTGTTCAGATGTCTCACCCGGACTTGGTTGAGCAGCTTGACCTTCCTGTAGAGGGCACTATTGATGTCCTGCACATTGAAGAGAGGATCATTCCAGATCTTAATGAGCAGGTCCTTGGAGAAGTTGCTGACACAGTACTTGCTAAAGTCCCATTTTCGCAGGATGCGGCTGGGGACGACCGTCTGGGCGTTCTCGTGGCAGCACTGGCAGAAGTACTTGCCCAGGTACTCACAGTACCGCAGCCGCTTGATATAATCTAGAAACCCAGAAAGCCAAAGGCTAGTGTGATTCATATTCAGAAGCTGGTGACCCTTCAAAAGGCAGGCAGGGAGGGCCAATTGGCTTCTAACGAAAGCTGGAAAAAACTCAATGGTGGGATCTATGGTTCCTGCACTCCATCCTGGAGGCCACTGAAGAATCCAAACTGCTGGAGCTAATGAGACCCAGACTCTAAGAGCCTAGCTGCAATGAACCAGTTTCTCCAGAATATGGTTCTGGTAGTGCTGCTCCCTGAGGTAATGCCCCTCTTCTGTTCCAGGGCCTTCTTCCCTCCCCTCACCGGTCCTTTCACCCCCATCATCATCTGGGACAGGCATGGGAGAGGACAGAGCTCTCAGGTCATTATGATGGGGCTCACCGGGGTCGGTTCGGATGCCACATCCCGCACAGCGGTAATTCTGCTTGGCCACAGCAATCTTTCTCCTACAGGACGATAGAGGAGAGGGGATTAGCAGATGGCAGCTACACAGGGCTCAGACTATAAAGGGTGAGGGTGCAAAGACTTCACCAACTTTGAACAAACTCACTTTCTACTGGGAACACTGGTACAAAGGGAAGGTTTGTGAGGTTACGGCTTACCGGGTCAGGTCAGTGAGGAAGGGATTATCCTCACTGTGAACTCATTTTCTGTACAAATGCAAGGGATGAGGGATGGGAAGCAGGAAAGAACAAAAGGAGGAAAAGCATTTATATTAAAAGGAGAAAACCCAGTGAGCTCACAGGTGCTGAGAGGAAGGCAACAGTCTGGGAATGCTGATTTAAGGGAGAAGGGGGGTTCCAGTTATGTATGAGAGAGAACTGAAGTGCTAGAAAATTAAGAACAAAAGTAAACTGGAGGACCATCTTTCCATGCCTTTAAACACACAGAAGTGTGTGGAAAGCACAGCCAGAGGCAGACAGGAAAGTAAGAAGATGGCTCCTACAGCAAAGAGAATGAATCCCCTCTGACACGGACAGTCACTGGCCACTCACGTTGGGGCTGGATGAACGTTAAAAATGATCTGAGGCCGGGGTGGAGCCCACTCCAGGTTGCCTCGGACACGGATCCGAAGCTTGTAGATGTCCGCATGCTGTCCGTCATCTGGTGAGATGGGCAGGGAGTCGGGGATGGGCAGGAGCTGCAGGAGGAAAGTGCATGTGAGCTGGCCTGCACAATCCATGAGAACATGTATGCTTAGCATGTATGCTTAGCCCTCTGGCCGCGGCAGAAGCAGAGATGAGGAGACATATTTCAGAATTAACACAGGCTGAGGCTTTTACAAACCCTGATTTAAAAACAAACTAGCAGACACCAGGCTACTAGAAGCCAGGATCCTGAGTTCTAAGAAGCAAAGAGAGACAGCATTTTAGGATGCTGGCACCCACTGCTGATCCTGCCCCTATACTTCCTGGAGCCTTTACTATCCCAGCATGCCTAACACCTCAAACAATTCAACTGTAGAGCAACAAGGAGTTTGAAAAATTCATTCTCACACAGTGTCTTAAAAGTTAGACACAAAACATGAGCTTTTCCTCTGTGGAAGAGGATGGAGAGGGAGTGATAGCCAGGAAAACCTAGGAAGGCAAGCATTCACCCATCCAATCATTCACTCAGGCACTCTCAATGTACTTGTAAACAACGTATTCCTGAAAAGGGAAAGACACACGGGTTCACTCCAGACTGGGCATGTGAGAAAGGAGAACAAGATCAGAAGGTTCACAGGCTCCTGGGCAGGGAGGAACGGGAAAAGCCTACCTTCTGTGGAGCATCATGCTCTGGGACTAGCCACTCTAGCTCCGAGGCAGCTGGAAGCTGCATCCCCTCAAATTGCTTCAGAAGCCCCATGGCCACTGCCTCAGCAGATGTGGAGTGCAGGAAGCAGTGTGAACTGGAAGGGAAAGAGCCGAGGAGGACTGAGTGCACCAAGTGAGAAAGGCTGGGGCTTCCTGTCAGGGGCCCCAGACTATACACCTGAACTTCTCACTGTTCACTTTACTCATGCCAGACACACATGCACTGTTCTTAAGTGACTCTATATAAGTTCCAATCTAACCTCCCAACATACATGGTACTGCAGTTAAGAATTCTGTATTTTTCTTTAAGTTCAGCTTCTTTACTTAAGATGGACACTCTGACTGTTTATAAAATAAAGTCAATAAAACTGCTATCAAACCTCTCAAAGATGTGGTGTCTTTCTCCCCTTACGTAGCCACCACATGAGGGCCATCACTTGAACTTTGTCTCTTCTTGTCATGGGATGGCTTTGGCTGTGACATTTCTCAACCATAGGCCATGATTTTGGTTTGTTTCTCCATATACCCCAAAGTTATTAATCAAATGAAAAGACTCACAAATTCTGGGAGAAGGAAGATTTGCCGTTTGAGACTGCACTCCTCCGGATGTCAGCATCTACATGGAAACCAGAGATTAAGGGATGGGAAAGGAAGAGAAGCTAAGGGACCAATCACAGGGTGCTGCAGCTAAGAACTAGGGTGGCAGCTACGTGCCACATTCTATACAGAGTGCCTTCACACAACTGTTTGTTCGGTTGGCTTGGGGATCACAAATGCTCTTTGGGTTGAATATGAATCTTATCTTGTCAAATAGCATTCATAATGCTCTTGATATAAAAGGCTTTCGAGAGTATTTCCTGAATGATTAAATTTAAATTTTTTGCAAATTTCATCCCACTAGGGATAGGGGGAACGTGAAAGAAAATCTTAAGACAGACATCCTTGGATAAGGAACTAACCAATTTTCATACCATAGGCTTGGGCTATTTAAAAAAAAGTGGTACACGCTACAGAGAGATGTTTGATAACTGTTGTCACCATAAAGACTACAATCATGCCACATAAAGGTGTTTCTGTCAATGAAGGCCAATGCATATGCATATGACAGTGGTCCCATGAGATTCTATCATCTTAGTGACACGGTAGCTTCTGAAGGTAAATTCTATGATCTGTGATAGTTACACAAAATCACCTAGGGATGCATTTCTCAGAATACACTGTTTTTAAGCAAAGCATCTCATCTTCAAGTAAGGACACTGGTTTTACTTCCATTTCTTTTCTTTAGAACCTATAATAAAGCTGTATTTAATCTGCTATTGTCCTTTCTCACAAGAGACATACGGAGGTCAGAGGAGGTATGGGACAGGGACCCCAGAGCAGAGTTGAGGCAGTCCTGACAGCCCAGTGGGTATGGTGCCTGACACCATCTAACTCGCTGACTTTACTGAGCCTGTGGGGCACCTGATGACTCAAGTTAGTTCAAGCAGATGACTAAGATGATGTGGGTGTACCACTAATTGAGCACAATGGTAAAACCATACCAAGGTCTAAAATAGACAAGAAGGAAAGTGTTCTATAGCGAACAGAAAGAAGTCTGCACCTTCCTAGTGAGTTTAAAATAATTATAAACATTCTTATTAATCTTTTGAACAAAAACAAATATATATTTAAAGCAAATATGCTTTTCAAAGAGAATTTATTTGAAGGGCTTTTGATGCTTTTGATAGAATAAGGCAATTATTACTGACTGGAAACATTTATAAAATATAAAAACAGAGGTAAAGGTGCTTGCTGCCAGCCACAAAGACTTGAGTTCAAACTTGAGTTCAAACCCCAAGATCCACATGGTTGCCCTCAGACATATGCATGCTGAAAATCCAATGCCAGTGAATTTTCTGTAACTGTTAATTCAAAGAGGAAAACTGTAAAATGGTGAACTACTGTTATTAAACTTTTTTTTAAAAGAGTCAGGGAGAAACAATTGATGGCTCTGGACTTCATCCTAGTTAGGGAACGCTGTGATGAAAACCATGACCAAAGCAACTCAAGGAGGAAGGGTTTACTTCAGCCTACACTTCCAGTCACAGTTCATCACTGAGGAAGTCAGGACAGGAACTCAAACAGGGCAGGGACCTGAAGCAGGAGCTAACACAGAGGCCATGGAGGGATGTCACTTACTGGCTTGCTTCTCCTGGCTTGCTCAGCCTGCTTTCTTGTAGAACCCAGCTCTACCAGCCCAGGGATGGCCCCGCCCACAATGGGCTGACAGCTTTTCTCAATTGAGGTTCCCTTCTTTCAGATAACCCTAGCTTGTATCAAGTTGACATAAAACGGTTTGATACAAATTTTTCTTATCAGAAAACACTGTTCGTGAGTACCCTTCTTTATATATTATATTAGGTTTCAATTTATTGCCTGTGAGCCATACATCTGCTGAGCTTCAAACCTGTCTCCTGGGTCAGCTGGCATAGGTAAAGACTTGTCTGTAGAGGGCGCTGGAGGACACTGAGGAGGAAGGTGTTTGTCCTGTTGCAGTCAGCTGTGCTCCTACCTTAGCTGGCAGCTCAGGGCATTGATACTGCCCATGGAATGTGCCCATGGCAGTGGCATAACACAGCGCAATTAGTGGTTCCTCTCACAACCATTTCCCACAGTGCATCTTGGAGAGCTTTATGGTGTCAGGGGCTTAGCCCTTCTCCACTGGCTGCTCCTCCTAGTCCTGAGTTCTGAGGTAAGGCACTGAGAATATCTTCCCAGTGGAGGCTGTTGGCTTGGTTTCTCCCTACAAATGACACCCATAATGCAACTCAAGATAGCTCTATGACTTCAGAAGCTTCTCTGCCAGGCAGCCTGGGTCTCAGACTTGGGGATACAGTCTAGTGCTGCTATTCTAGCGCTAGGGAGAGGCTGCCATCTGTATCTACCCTTCCAATGTTCTCTATAGTTTTCTTTACTCCTTAGGCACTTCTCGCTTATGGTTTCAACCAACTCCTTATTACATATAAAACTCTTACCAATCCCTATTCAAACTGCTGTGCTATTTTCTGTTTCCTAGTTGGACCCTGACAATACACACACACACACACATACAAACATACACACACTTACATGCACATACACATATATATATATGTGCACACACACACACACACACACACACACACACAATCTTCTGGAATGAGGAAAATGCACCAATACTAGATTATAACAAAGGTTGCTCAACTCAGCAAGTTTATCAAACATCACTGTGTTGTAACTTGTAGTGGGTGAATTTTGTGATGTAAATTATACTTCAACAGATCTGTTTTTTAGACAAATATGTTAATGAACAATATGTATTTATATTTTTTGTATTGGTATACATGTATTATATTGGTATATTTGTATTGGGTTCTTTACAATCTCTAGGTTTATATTCTTTATTGCTGGATGAAGTCCATTTTCTTTATTCATACTATGATTCATATGGTCTACGTAGTGAGCTATAATCTGAGGTAAGTGATCAAATTAATCAGAGGCTTATGTAATATGCAGACTACTTCTAATCGATATCCATAATGTGACACTTCAATACCTTACTTTTCCAAAGGTGTTATAAATTCTAATAAATGTCTTGATCAATGTATCTTGGTAATTTGAATAAGAATGGCTCCATAGGTGCATATATTTGAATGCTTAGTCACGGGGGAGTGAAAGGCACTATTTGAAAGGACTAAAAGGGTTAGGAGGTATGGCCTTGCTGGAGAAAGTGTGTCACTAGGGGTGTGCTTTGAGGGTTCAAAGGCCCATGCCAGGCCCAATGTCCCTCTCTTTACCTATGGATCAGTATGTAGAACTCAGCCACTTCTTCAGTACCACGTCTCTCTGTGTGCGACCTGATGATAATGGGCTAACCTCTGAGACTGTAAGCAAGGTTCCAATTAAATGCTTTGTTTTTAAGAATTACCTTGGTCATAGTGTCTCTTCACAGCAACAGAACAGTGACTAAGATAGCATCCCAAAACAATCTTCAACAGTATGGAATCTCTTAAGGTGATCAAAAGGGAGCATGCCTGGAAACCTCTGGACATTATCAGGGAGACTGCTCCTGAGAAGTATGATATTTTTCAGGAAAATTTTGACACAAGCCCAATTAAGGACTAGAAACAGATGACAATAAACATACAAAAAAAAGCAAGCTAGAGAATGAATTTGAAGTTCATAATTAGGAACCAATGTGGAGCAAGAGCACAAAACTTAAATCATTACTTTAAAAATATTTAAGTACGAGTGAGTGAGTGAATGAGAGAGAGAGTAATATGAATGATGACGCAGATGTCCTGGGAAGCTAGAAGGGAGTATGGATCCCAGGAGCTGGAGTTATAGGTAAAGGTTCTGGGAACCAAATGTGGGTTCCCTGGAGGATCAGCAAGACAGCCTCTACCGCCCGGCCATCTTGTTACTTTTTGAGAGGCATCTCATTACATTCCTTCCTCTTGCCCTGCCCTGCCCCAAACCACTGGGCAGCAATGGGAGTCATAAGACAAAATATAGGTGAGTTTCCCTTTTGATTATTTGAAAGGTCTGATAACACTCAGCAGTGCATCTGCCTGGATTTCTGTTTAGTTTAGTTGGGTATTTCTCAAACCCAGCCCACTTTTTTGTTTCTTCCAGACAGGGTTTCATGGTGTACCTCTGGTTGTCCTAGAACTCTGTAGACCTGGCACACCTTGCGCTCACAGAAATCCCCCTGCCTCAGCCTCCTGGGTGCAGGTTAAAAGTGTGCAGCACCACCAATGCTCTCGTGCTTAGTCTTTTCAAAGAAACAATCTGTCTTGTCCCTAGGTGCTGCCTCTCTCTCCAGCTTGTGAATTTCTATCTGATCTTTATCACTTCCTTTGTCAAAGGCCTTGGGTACATCACTAATTTGGGCTCTCTCTGCTTTTATAGTATAAATGAACATCTATATGCCTTAGATGTATCCTAAAAGATGATACTGTTCATCTTCATATATTCATACAGATTCTCTTACTGTTTGTTTCTAGTTTAAATTCATTCTGATAAGAGGAAAGTAATCTTTTGTATCTGTAAGACTTGCTTTATCTGTATCAGTTATGCTTAACGTTCAAAGCCACAGTGTGGCCCAAATCATGATCTGCTTTGGAGATTAAATCTTACTCAGTATGCAATATTATGCCTTTATGCACCACTAATACCAATAAAAATCCAAGACTTAACTTTTTCTAGTTTTGACTAGTCTTTTCTAAATTGACTCCACCAGTCATGTGACTATGTTATCTCCGAGAGGGGAGATGGCAAGGGCTGCTTGAGGCATATGGAAAAGGGCACCTGAATATCCAGACTGCTCCTGCATGATGTCTAGTGTTCTCCAGTTAATTCTCCGGACCATGTGCTTCTCATAACCTTGACAAGTGTCACAGATCAAATATGTGCACAAGCTGGTGCAAACAGTCACACACATGCATGCAGAAGCACATCCACACCTCCAGCACGGCTACCTGAGAACAGATAGGCCACGGTCTAACCTGAGAGCCAGCTTAGAGCCCTTGCTGCCGTCTGTGTAACAATGAGTATAAAGAGAAAGAAAGGTGCTGAGACCAACAATGCTCTTGACTTGTGTGCAGGTCATAGGAACCCATATGTGCTAACAGGCTTGAAAAGACTTACTGCTATTCCCCAAACCAGTCCTGCCTCAAGCGTCTCGCCCAAAGGAGCTAAGGGGGATGTTAGGAACGGCTGGCATGTTTCTGAGCATTGAGGAGGGACAGGTGGCACTACTGGCCAGAGATGATGGCAAACCCGTCATGCTTCAAGGCAGTCCCCTCACAACAGAGAATGGCAGGGGCCTAGCAACTGAGAAATCCCACCCTATGGTTAATTCCTTTAAGGATTTCTGTTCTGAACCAACAGTGAATTAGCTGATTGCACACACCCTTCGGGCCCACAAATGAAGCAACAATTTCCAACAGGAGTTCACTTTGTGAGAACTATGATTAGAAAAGAACCCACATATAAATGAAGTGGGAAAAGGAGTTTTAAGTGATTATTACCGTCTGATACATTAAGAAGAACACAAAAAGAATGTCTTAGAGGCCCAGAAAATTTGTGCAAAATCTGGATTTCAGAGTGGAAAAGAATTCTGGATACTTGGGGGAAC
Source organism: Micromys minutus (assembly GCF_963924665.1). Lineage (NCBI taxonomy): Eukaryota > Metazoa > Chordata > Mammalia > Rodentia > Muridae > Micromys > Micromys minutus. The sequence continues at coordinate 59,909,413 of NC_137976.1, read as the reverse complement.
TCTGAAGACTAAAATAACATTATATCTATTCAATACCATTTTACAGTGTTATAATGCAGTATTGACTGTTCAGCTCTGTAAGGAGGTCACTCTTAGTTTTTCCATGGGGAAGAGTTTATGAATCTGAATTACTGTGTTTATTTGCTTGCTAGTTTGTCTTTGTGTTGAGACCTGAAATCTATAGTTTGCAGGAATAGGGCTGTTCTGAAGCATGTTCTTCCAGTATGATGTGGCCACTGCCAGGCTGGAAGCAGGCCAGCGGATTCTGGCAAGACTCAATGAGACCTTCTCAAGATCAAATGTCCCGACACTCTCCCTCACACAGACCAGTGCCTGAGAGTTCAGCCGCTCACTGACTCTCACGCCCCCAGCTCTGAATGATGCTGCACCAGCTGCAGTGCTGTTAGGAGGTGCTAGAAACGTGAGAGGTTGACGGTTAGCCACATCTATGTAGCTCTTGGGAGTCTGTCGCTCATGCCGGTCTGATGTTTACAATTACAATTATTACCATTATTATTACCATCACCATCATTGTTATTACCATTATTACTGTTTGTGATGTAGCCTGTAAGGAAACCAGTAGCTGTGAGTCACCAGGTTGGACCTGTTTCTTTGGTCTGTCGTCAGTTCCTCCTCTGGGTGACTGGTGATGCAAAAGGAGCATTGACCTGCTTTGCTACAGATGCTTTCCCAGACTGCAGCCCTGCCTCCTCCACTGACTGCAGCAAGGCCGGCCTCTGCCCACAGACTGCTAAGACAGAGACTACAGCTCTATGTAAACTGTTTTTTCCCTTCTTTTCTTCTCCCTAATGATCCCTGTTGTTTTTTAAATTACAACAAAGCTCTTTTATCAAAGCTATATTTTAGAACAATTTCATGGTGTTGTGGAGCCCGTGGAAACAGTCTAATTCATGTGGTTTGGCTCAGCTAGAAGGAGGAACAAGAGTGAAGACCCATGAGAAAGGTACAGACGTGAGGACAGAGAGTCAGGGTGACACCAACAGCTGGCCACCCTCTTCCAATCAAGGCTCTCATCTGCATGCATGTTAGAGGGGTTGTTTTTAGCAAGAGTGGCCATCCCTTATAGTAACTAACAGTGCTCCATAATTCGTCATAGTGAAGATTTTCTACTTAGAGGTCACCCAGTGTTTCAAATGAAAAGAAACAAGTAATAAATGCTCCCCGTAACAAGCTGTCATTTCTTACCTTGGATTTCAAATTCATCAACATCCTCCGCAGAGCCAGAGTCTGAGAGCTGTGTAGAATCACGTGAACTGAACTGGGAGCTGCTGGAGGTGACCCGGAAGCCTGTGACATTAATGATTGTCATAGTCACAGACAGGATAAAGGGTCGGTCTCTCATCCCTTTCAATGCCACAATAAGGGACCCACACGTTGACAGAGGAAAGAGGACAGAGTGCTGGCTGGGACATAAGCTGTACAGTAGAACTGGCACTTCTTGCTGGTTCATTCACCTTTGGAGAAGTCCATCTGTGACTCTTGGCCTTAGTTCTCACCTTGGAAATCCATTTTGAAATAAAGCTATTTCTGATGTAGGAAACATGAGTTCTAACAGCATTCCTAGTCTACCACCATCAACAAAACAGACCACCACGGTACTACCTTCTGACCAGAGAGGAGCCCTCGGCTTAGACATAAAGAGGTGAGCATGTAGTGGTCACAGGCCTACTCACTTCCATGCTCAGTCTCCTGGTACACAGGGAGCAGGTTTTTGGTGCGGATCTGCTGGCGCCGAAGGCGGATCTTCTGCTTCAGTTCCTGGATCTCTCTGTCACTATCTTCCTCCTCTACTTCCTCCTCTTCTAGACACTGGCTCATCATGTTGCATTTCATCAGCTCGATGGCAGCAATCAAGGACTCAGAGATGCTGAAGTGGGCATTTTCCTGGAGGAATGAGGACACCAAAAGAAGCTTCTTGTCAGGGGACTAAAAGAATGGAGCACCTTGCTGAGTACACTGTGGGGAAACAGAGCTTCGAAGACATGTGCTTTCCTCAGTTTAAAGCCGGGGAGGTGCACACATCTGCTGTAAGGAAAGCAGACAGATCTCTCTGCGCATGTGGCTGGCCATAACTATCTCATCTGTTCCCTGTTCTGTATAAAGATGAGAAGAAAATCTCAGTGCCAGCCTTACTTCCCTGTGCTCTGCTCAACACAATGAAAGAAACTACGGCTCTAAAACAGTCACCAAACTACAAGCACTGGGCACGTTGGTGGGGGAGGAACTGCTTGAGAAAGATGTGGCTCATAGACCAGCTACAGCAGATGACGAAACATTAGTTCCTTCAAGAGGGTTGGCACAAAACAGTATCCCTGATACTGACATGGTTATCTATACAAGAAGGAAACACCTCCACAGCCCTAGTGTTAATTTAGGTGTCTGGAGCAAGCTTTTCCACCATTATAGGGCACTGAGAAAATGCAACGAATAGTGCCATTGTGGCGTGCAGACCAGCCGCATGCCGTCTGGCTAGCTGAAGCTCTGCCCAGAGTGTGATGGGAAACACTGCTTCCTCTGGAAAAGATGAGACACTTCCAGATCTTCTAGAGAATTCTGATGGCATGGCTTCTAAGAATGAAACAAACTAAACCCAGTCAACTTCTGAAGAAGATAAAACTTGAAGTTTTATCAGCTGTTTTCTCTTATGACTGCTTTTAAAAATTACTCGAGCCAGGTCTAACAACACACACCTGTAATCTCAGCCCACAGAGGGTAGAGACAGGAGGAATCTAAGGTTTGAGGCTAGCCCAGGGCACATAATAACATCCCAACTCAAAACCAACAGCAAAATGTTGCTTATGGTTGTACTGAATCTGTATGTAATGCTTTTGGACCTTGCCTATTGGACACAGCAGTTCTTTCCAGATGTTGCTGACAGACAGTTCACTCTTCGCCACTGATTAAGCTGATGACACCAGGTCATCATGCTTGAAACAAGGGCCAATGAAAGGAGAGAACATGGCAGGTATTCCAAACAGGCTCTTTTCCTAAAGTCATACACCCACACACACAGGAATAAGATACGTATCATGTCTCAATATAAAAGACTAGTGCACAGATATTATGTACACATTTCTGAGCCCAGGAATAAATATAGAACCTGGCCAGGTGGTGGTGCATGCTTTTGATTCCAGCACTTGGGAGGCAGAAGTAGTTGGATCTCTGAGTTTGAGGCTCGGTTTATAGATTGAGTTCCAGAACAGCCAGGGCTATACAGAGAAACCCTGTCTCGAAAAACAAAGCAAACAAACAAAAAAATTAGAGCTTGGTTCTGGAAGAAGTATTTATGTAAGGTCACGGGGGTCAAAGAACAATAATCATGTGACTAAAATTCAGTATCTCTGCAAAGAGTAGCATGGGACCGAAGCCAAGCATAAGCTCCCCGAAGAGTTTCCCCTGAGGGGCTCGCTGAGCTTTACTGCAGCTCAGTTACTCCTGAGCGTGGAATCTCACTAGAACGGCGGCAGCAGAGACCATCAGGCCAATCCCCTGCTGCACGAGCTCCCACAAGCCATCCCACAATGCACAAGCTCCCATAGGCCAGATTCCACAGTGCACAAGCTCCTCCTTCTGAGTGCCTCACCTTTTCCAGGTCTGCACAGCTGCCAAAGTCTTGCTCAGAGAGGTAACTGATGAGGGACTGTCCTTCCGATGGTCTTCTAAACATGCCTTCTCCTGAGCAGAGGTACTGACCACCCTCTGGAGAATTAAAGTGTGGATATAAAATTTCAGTCTTGGAACAAAAACTGTAACAACCATGCTTCTTCAAAAAGTCTGATGATCTTACTATAAAGGTGCTCTCAACTCTTCCCAGGTAAGAGAAAATTGGATAAAGGACATCTATCTTCTTTTTTTTAAAAAAAGATTTATTTATTTAATATATCTGAGTACACTGTAGCTGTCTTCAGACACACCAGAAGAGGGCATTAATCCCATTACAGATGGCTATGACCCATCATGTGGTTGCTGGGAATTGAACTCAGGACCTCTGGAAGAGCAGTCAGTGCTCTTAACCACTGACCAATCTCTGCAGCCCCACCCCAGACATCATTTAGACTCTTTAAGAGTCCCAGAGCACCAAACCTCCTGGAAGGAGAATGGTGGAATAAAAATGAGATCCTAGAGATAACCCTGTTACTACCTAAATATATTCATAATACACTGTAGTACACGGTCCTTCCCACTCCACAGAAAAGGAAAGGCCTAACTCAGTGCCGTAGTGGAAGAACATAAATGCTAGGGTAACATGTCTCCTGGGAATTACAAGACCCACAGTCAGGGCTCTCGCTTACTTAGGCTGCCATCACCTGTGGTACTACGGACGCACGTGGCAGCACCCAAGCATAGGAGAGGGTGGGAACCCTAGGTCAGTGAGGAGCACAGGAAGTGGGATCTCCATGTGGAAGATGGCAGAAGGACAGACGAGAGCACAGTGTCCTCCACAGGCTGAGAGGGGCTCCACAACACAGGGCTCGGCGAGCTCAAGGAGAGCAGAGTGGGAGTTTCAGCCCTTGCTTTCCGAGTGCTCAGTCACCCTTCTTCATGCACAGAGGGCTGGGGTGCGGACTGCTCTGCTCTGGCCAGAGGAGGGAAGGGGTCTCTCAAATTCAACTTATCATTGCTGGAGTCTAGTGTCAGTGACCACAGCAGGAAATAAGACACACATACAAGTGAGCATCAGATACAACATCCACCTCATTCCCAAAGCCTTCACAACAGTCCAAGAATACAGAACACGTGGAATGTCAGCGTGTCTAAGGGGAAAGAGGCTGGGGCGATGCTTCTAGCCTCCTTTTCCTCCATCTTTTAAACCAATGTTACAAAAGTACCAGCTAACAACTGACGTCTTCACAAACTAGTTTAAAAGACAGTTTTCAGATGGTAAAATCAAAAATATGTATATTGAAAAATTTCCAGTACCTTGACACTATGTTTTAAAACAGTGTCAGAAAATTTACCTTTCCTGAGGAAAATGAAACTCAGGAAAGTGTTTAAAAGCAACATCAAGTCAGTTCTGGAGATGCCAAGGATGATGGCTTCAAAAGCTCACCAGAGCAAAGGAGAAGCTTCGAGAGAAGGTGGACACTGAGCGTGCTGACATATGTCTGCAATCCTAATACTTGTAAAGAGGAACACAATGTGTTTTGGGCCCAGGACTGGTTTCATAGTAAATTCAAGTCCAACCTGAACTACATAGCAAAATTGTGTCTCACAAACAAGGAGGTTGGCAAAGGGGTCATAAAGATAAGAGATACTGATATTCAAAAGTAAATTAAAAATTGTCAGCCAGGTAGGTGGTGGTTGTGCATGCCTTTAATCCCAGCACTCTGGCAGGTGGAGAATCTCTGAGTTCCAGGATAGCCAGGGCTATACAGAGAAACCCTGCCTCAAAAAAAAAAAAAAAAAAAAAAAAAAAAAAAAAAAAAAAAAAAAAACAAGCAAAATGTCCAGTAAGAAAAGCAGTGGATGCCTGAGACGTGAGCAGTATGCTCTGGAAGAGCAGATGATTAAACTATGTCCAATGGTTTCCCCTGATAAATAATGCTAAGTTGTCAGCTGCTACACGAACGCACACACATGCACCATGGTACCTTGATAAGAAACAACAGAAGAGATGGTTTGATGCCTAGCCAGATGGCACATATAACCTGCAACACCATTCCTGTCTTTGCTTCTGTAAGCTATTGGGTCTCTGCCCTGAGTCCCCACCTCCTAAGGGAACTCATTCAACTGACTCAGCACTCCCTTTTGCTCACTCACAGTCTGCATTCTCTCAGTTTCTTCTACTTAAGGTCCTGCAAGGTCCTCCCTCACCACTGTTTGACACACCCAGACATTAGTAACTCCATCATTGTAGGACTCAGAATAGAAGACAAATCTTAGTTTGAAATCACGTGAGAGGAGAAAAGGAGAAAGACAGAATTACTAGAACATGTTGCATGAAACTAGCATAGGGTATGCAGGCACATAAGGGAATGAAGACCAGAAAGGAAGAGGAAACAGGGACTCTTGATCAGGCAAGACCCATGCAAGGATACAAGGAGTAAGACACATTCTGGTGTTAAGTCAAGGGAAATAATCCACATCAGTCTTCAGTTAAAATGTGCCCTGCCACTAATCCATCATGAGGCTTGAGTCAAACAGCAGGCCTCTGCTTCGTCCTTGGGCAAAGCAGAATTGCTTTATCTTGGCTATAGATGGCTCCCAGAAGCTATTGGAAGAATGACTAGGGCATCTGGAAGCATGTTTAGGGCATGACACGCATCATGTGAAAGACCAGTATCCTCTTACAGATAGGTCCCAGCTCCACAACAGGATCCAAGTAGCCAGACTTGATTTGACACCAGACTGGAAAAGGTTTTGAACTAATGGAGGTGGTCACAGAGGAACAGAAGGAAGAAGAGGTGGGGGACTGGCTCCCAAACCTGCAATGGGATCTTCAACTATAATGGTGATATTCCTGGGGCCTCCTGCAGGTAAAGAAGTACAGAGGAGAATCCAGACAGAACAAACAGGATTAGAAAGCGGAAAAACAAACCAGCTCATGACTTTTACCTGGCAGACGTGGTAACATTAACTCCCAATAAGGAACACTGGGGCTGAAGGAGGGGTGACTCTGACAAGCTACAAGACCCATGCTCAGACCCTCCTGCACAGGTGTTTCCAGCTCCCTTTTCCCATGCAGGTTACCATGGTTTCTGGAATCCACACAGATTCAAGAATGGAGCCAGGGAGGCTGGGAATGTCGCTCTGTAGAGCTCTTACCCAGCAAGAATGAAGCCTTGGGTTCCACTAAAAAAAAAAAAAAAAAAAAAAAGCAAAACATTGGGATGTGGGGAGCAGGGAAGTTTTGTATGCTCAAAGACCACTGCCCTCATATGGAGCAGGCACCAGGGCTCCAGTAGATGTGAGTTGAGGATCCAACCTCAACACTCTACAAGAGTAAAAATGTTCATGAAAAGAGGCTTTGATTTAGAGATTTTTGTCCTAAGTAGTTCAAACAAGTCATGTTAAATCCTTGAAGGAAAACAGAGATGAATATTTGTTATTCAGGCTTTAGTTGAGGCCCCGAGTTTTCATTTTTCTAGAAATTGCAGAGACAAGGGCAGCTCCAGTTGCCAAAGGAAATCTTTATTTTGTCTCATTAAATACTTCCTGTTTTATTTTGATTAACTTTGTATCTGGAGCTTCACTGACCCATAATGGCTTTGAGCACAAACATTAGTGTTACACTTACTGTAAGAATGTTCTTGTACTGTAAGTAATGCCCAAGCAAAGCCTGCAGACCCCAGGAAGACAGGGGCAGCGTGGTGCGAAAGCAGGGCACCCACCTTCTCCACCTAGGCTTGCTCCTACCCTGCGAGCAGCTGTCTGTGCAGGGGGTGCAGGGCAAATGGCCCTTCTCTGACTGCCTCGGTCTGGCTTAGTGACAGCAGTCACCCCGTTTACTTGGTCCAAAGTCACACCGACCACCCATACTATTAACCGTGTCAGTAAATTAGGAAACGAATAGTACTCTGCTTTAGTGTTCTATCCTGTCCAAACCTCTAAGGAATCACAACAGAAGAAATTTAATAGGATTATCTGTAAACCTCTTTAAGACTCTGCCAAAGTCAGAGATTCAGTCAAAGAATTCAGTTAATACTATCCCAAAGTCAGAAAGATGGAAGAATCAGGGAAGCATTTAGGACTCAGCATCATGTAAAGAAAGTATACGACATACTCGGGCTTCTTTAGGACTGCGCGATAAATGTCTTTTATGGCAGAACAGAGTACCAAGTCACCCAGGAACATTTCTTCTCTCTGCCATCTGAAAGTCTCAAGGGCCAGCCCTCCCTCCAGCCCTGAATTCAGGGGACTCTGCTAACCAGCAGCTGATGCTCATCTTTACCTGCAGCTCCTCTGGAGGCAATGTTGGTATCGGAATGGGAGCGAAGATGGCTCTTCTTTGTCCCGTTGGCGACAGGGGCTGTCTGCCCTTCTGAGAAGCTGGACCTGCGAAGGACGCTGCCTGCCTGACTCTGCCTACCTGTCTCTTGGTCCCCTAGGGAAGAAGTGGCAGAACTTGGCCTTTGAGAGCTGCTGGAGGAGAACAAGTGAGAGCTGCTACTCTCGCCATTGCTGCTGTGACTCTGACAACTGGCAGTCCGGCCTTGAGGATCTGGGTTGCCGATGGCCAGGTACTCAGGCCCCTCGCTGACATCACTCGGGGAGTCATTTTGGCTGCTGACCCAGGATGCCTCTAGGGGGCTAGTCAGAGTGCTGGAGCTCATCTCCTGTGCAGTCAGTGGGGAATCCTGGGCTAGAGTGGAGTCTGAAAGCAGTGGAGCTTGGGTGGTTTGAGTCTCTGCTGCTGAGAGGCAGGCTCTGTCTTCTTGAGGTTGCCAGGGAGGACAAGAGAGTGAAAGGGAAGTAGATCTTCTCTCTGGAATATAAAAAGGGAATGGAAGAGAAAAGAGCTGGAGTTCTATGGTAGGTACACAGGCCCACAGGTCGGGTGCTCAGGATACATGTCACACAGAAGAGGTCAGCCTAAAGTGATGGCTTAGAAGCAGCTATGGTGAGGACACAGGTACTTGACCTTGTGGCTTTCCTGCTTCTTAACACAAATAATTCAAATCAAAGTGAGAGAAATCATGAGAACAGCAACCTCACAAGACTGTTTTAAAGATCGGATGAAGTAATACATACACATTGATTCTAAACAGAACCCAGCATAGTACAGGTACTCTTAAAAATTGCTAGCAACTAAAGACCTTATTTGCAACATGGAGCAGAAGCTCAGAAGCCTCCAATTATTCTCTGTTACTCTAATAATGCTCCAGAATTATTCTATGCTAGCTGATAGTTATACTCTCTATTTGGTTTTGTAAGGCAGGGTCTCACTCTGTGACCCTGGATACTCTTAAACTTGTAACAATCTTCTCCTTTGTCTTCTGAGTGCTAGGAGTACAGCCATGTACCAGCACATCAAGCAACTGCTACTACATACCTTTTCATGGTGCCTATTACAAAGACATAAAGTTTGACAACTTATACCAGTCCAAGCCTAGATTCCTAGCTTGTGGTCACTCTTAAAAGCTCTCTGCTTTCCAGACACATGAAGATACATATAAGGACTACCCATTCCCACCCCTACATCTAATTACACTATGATTCATGGCCAGCCTGGGCTACCTAGTAAAACTCAAACTCAGTAAACAGAACAGAACAGAATAAACAAATGAATGAAAGAAGAAATGAAGGAAGGAAGAAAAAATGGAAGAAAGAAAGGGAAGTTGGAAGGAAAGAAGGAAAATGGAAAGGGAGGAAGGAAGGAAAAGAGAGAAAGAGAAAGAGAGAGAGAGGGAGAGAGAGAGAGAGAGAGAGAGAGAGAGAGGGAGGGAGGGAGAGAGAGAGAGAGGGAGAGAGAGAGAGAGAGAGAGGGAGAGAGAGAGAGAGAGAGGGAGAGAGAGAGAGAGAGAGAGGGAGAGAGAGAGAGAGAAAGAAAGAGAGAGGGAGGGAGAGGGAGAGAGAGAGAGGTAGAGAGAGAGAGAGAGAGGGAGGGAGGGAGGGAGGGAAGGAGGGGGAGAGAGAGAGAGAGAGAGAGAGAGAGAGAGGGAGCCTAAAAAAAACAAAAGCCAGGTTCTGGCCTGTGGGCACTCGCAGTTCTCTAATCCCCAGGCCTAAAACACACAACAGCCACACATACCTGAGCTGTGGTCGGACCGTGGCATGGGCTGGTGAAGGCTGGAGGAGGACCCAAAGTAGGAATGCTGAGCGCAGCTAGTTGGAGGGGTGTGTGTGGAACCAGGCAGAGCTGTGAGACTCTGGCTCTTAGTGACCAGCAGTGGGCTCTCCTGCTTTCTGGCAAACTAAAACAAAAGAAACCATTTCAGAGTGGAGCACGAAGGCCTCAGAGGAGAGGCCTTCACCACTGCAGAGACCTGGCAGAAGCTAGTATTTGGCAGTGCACCTGGACCACAGCTACGCTCTACCTGGTACACGACACTGACACTGAAGTGCTGCTGTCCCAGAGTCTACACTGGAATCCTGGTGTATGTTCCCTGTAAGCAGTGCGACAGTGAACTGAAGCCTGGGAAGGAGTACAGTCACTCACTGCAGGCCCCAACCCCACTGCATGGGAAGCAGAGCAGCGCAGGAGCAAGCTGGCTGGTTATATTATTAGCTCATCTAGAGACCTGCCTCAGTATATAAGAACAATCAAGGAAGACACACCAACACCAGTCTCTGGTCTCCACATGCAGATACAGACACATGTGCACACACACACATGGGAACAGGCATACAAACATGTATGCACACCACACATAAATAACAAAACTACAATGTGGAACAGAAAGTCAGATAGACTGGTGGTCTAAGCCATGCGTGTCACTTACAGGCATCTGGGTGAGAATGACGTTTTCTTTTCTTTTTTACTTTTTAGACAGGGCCTTGCTGTGTAGCTTTTGACCTGGTACTCATGACACAGCTCAAACTCCTGGCCCTCAAGCTGTGTCCACCCCCCACCTCTTAGCCTGCCAGGAGCTGGGGTTACAACAGGGAGTCACCATGCCTGGTCCTGGCTGCAGTGACTCAAGTCTTTTCTTACTTTCTTTTGTGGCAGGTCATACATTCATATGTATGCACGTGTGTTCACATGTGCGCACTGGGTGTCCTCTATCACCTACTACCTTATTTTTGAGACAGGATTTCTCACTGAACCTGAGATTTCCAGTTAAGACAGACCAGTGGTTTTCAACCTGTGGGGGTCAAATGACCCTTTTGCAGGGGTCACCTAAGACACAGATTTACATTATGAAGTAGGAACGAAAATCATTTTATGGCTGGGAACACCACGAGGTGTATTAGATGGTCTTGGCATTAGGAAGATCACCGTCCAGACAAACTGGCCAGCAGTCCCCAAGGATCTTCCCACTCTCCTCCTCACCCCAGTGCTGTAGTCAGAGATGCACATCATCTCATGCGTGGCTGTGCATGGCTTCTGGGTATCTGAACTGAGGTCCTCCTGCTTTTGCAACAAGCACTTTACCCCCTGAGCCACCTCCGCAACCCTTGAGTGGCTTTCTTTATTAAGAGATGAATGTCTTCCTCCCAGAGCCACGAGGATTAAATAAGACTTTGTAATACTAGAGCTTGGCACAAGGGGAGTGCTCCTTGGATGGTGACCACAGCCAACATTAAAACAACCGGGGAGAAGGAGACCTTCATTCTACAAGGTGTTTGGATTAAAATGTTGACAATGAGGCAGGGAGTTCTGCTTCCTTCCTTTCCATCCTCTTCTAGGCCTCTCACCCTCCCTCTCCTCTCCTCTTTCCTTTTTAAAAAAACTTTTACAACCAGACCTCATAGCTGAAGCTGGCTTGGAACTTATATAGTGCAGCACTATAGAGTGGCCTCAAACTCTGACCCTTCTGCCTCAACCTCCTGAGCGCTGGGGATTACAGGTGTCGGTCAACTTGACACAGCTAGGTAATGAGGAGGAGGGAACCTCAGCTGAGAAGAACGCTTCCATCAGGTCGGCCAGCAGGCAAGTTTATATGTTATGGTTGTGCACCTCAGTGTTCTAGCATTCCTACAGTGGGAGAGGAGGCCGTCTCATTCTTTGTCTGCTTTTGTAGCTTCTTATGCTTGATTTGACTGATATCCCTGGGAGGCCTGCTCCTTTCTAAGGTGAGGCGGATCTGGGGGAGAGGGAAGGTGGGGGGGAAACTGTAGCTGAAATGGAATATATGAGAAAGGAATAGGAAAAAATCCAACAGGCCGGGCAGGCCATGGGGCAGGAGCAAGCAGCTTCTTTCCATGACCTCAGTATCAGCTCGTGCCTTGAGTTCCTATCTCAGTGGACTGGCACTCAGGGCGTATAAACCAATAAGCTCTTTCCTCCCCATGTCAAGCTGTCTTGTTATAGCAGCAGTGAGCAGACTAGGACAGCAGGCGCACACCACCACACTCAGCTCTTTACAATCATGTAAAAGAAGTCATGAGCTACTGTGGACAGGAGAGAGGCCCAGGACAGACACGGGCAATTCTTCACCCTTTTTACCATAGATGCATCGATCTGAGCCAGGAGACGGGGGTTGTTCTGTTCCACTGCTTCCAGGCACTGGAGCATGGCTGTGACGTGGGCGTCGCTCAGCAGGAAGGCAGTTTCTAGGAAGAGAAAGGGTACCACAGTGCTGAAGAGAGAAGCTTAGAGAAAGAGACATAATAAAGAACTGAGGAAAAGCATGCCTCTGGGTAGAAAAGGGACTCGGGGCCAACTAAAGTACAGGAAAAGCCAAGCTGTGTGAAGTCTAACATAAGAAGTCTCAAAATCAGAAAGGCCCAGAATTGGATCCTGGCTCTGTGTGCCTCTGGCCAGATCAGCTAGGCTCTCCGCTTAGAAAATATCAGCCCTACTGCCCCGCTCTCCTAACAGAGGCAGCACATAAAACACCCAGCTCGTGGCATTTCTTCTTACAGTCTGCATGGACCAGCACAGGAACACATGGGCGGTGAGAAGTCTGGCTGTGTGTTTCTGAGCAGAGTCTATGGCATCAAGTGAAAATTAGGATAACACGGAAGTACACACAAAGCCCCGTGTGGCCTCTACTTACCTGTGTAGAATTTTCTGATGTACTGTCTGTCCCCGAGCAGAGGCCGGAGCTGGGCTGAGAGACAGTGGTACTGCAGGCTGTGCTGTAGCCACAGCTCTGCGACAGTGTGCTCACTCACACTGTCTGTGTCACTCTGGCCACTCTCATGCAAGCTGATGAACTGGAGAAGCAAAGAAGCCCGAGTCAAACACAGGTCGTGGCAGACACAGCCAAGTGTCCTGAGAGCTACAGTGAACACTGGTAAGGCACACTACCAGGAGGTCTCTTCTCTAGCTAGCTTCCATAAGGTACAGGAGGGGGTGAGTAAAAGGATGGATGGATTTTCTACTATACCAGACCCCGGCGAAGCCCTGGGAGGTAATCTACATTTGGCTCTTCGAGCCCTATCTACAAAGAGGTATCTCCTCTATGAAAGGCATAGGAAGGACTCAAAGGGCTGTAACCTCTTAACCTCTCTGACTCCTCTATTTCAGAGAGCCTCCAAAGAGAAATGTGGAATGTGTGTGTGTAGATGGGTGGGTCTAGGGGAAAAAAAACCACCACCAAAGATTTACTTAAAAACATTGTTTTCCAGTTTTTGCTTTATATGTGTGTGTGTGTGTGTGTGTGTGTATTTTGCCTGAATATATGTTTATGTATCACATGGATATGTTGCCTGTAGAGTTCAGAAGAAAGCATCATATTCCTGGGGACTACAGTTACAGTTGGTTGTGGGCACTAGGAATTGAACCCAGGTCCGCTGGAAGAAGAGCCAGTGGTCTTAACCACCGAGCCATCCAGCCTCAAGGTTCTCCTAAGAGGTCTAGTCGTTAGCAACCTCTGTCTGGAAGCTCCTCCTCCTTTAGTGTTTCTAAGAACAAAGGTCTCACAGCCAGGATGGGCACATAGAGTGCATCAGTAGCAATGTCTACAGCACAACATCTTAGGTGTAGCAACACACACCTGTTAATCCAAGGGCAGCCTGTTAGTCAAACTCTACCTCAGTAAACAGAATGGAATGAAGGAATGAAAGGAAGGAAAGAAAGGAAGGAGCAAGGAAAGAAGGATGAGAAGGTAGAAGAAAACAGCAGGTCCTGGCCTTTTCTCATACACAGGCCAGTATGAAACCCTGTGGCTTTGCTCTCTGAATATTTAGAAAAAAGTATACCTCGTGACCTCACCTGAGCAATAAATTCACAGCTGGAATGCACATGAAACAAAGCAGGCCATAGAAAGAGAACTAAAGAGGAACGATGGACGGAGATCTCAGAGTCTTTCCACTTATCTAATTTAGATGCATTTAAATATTTCTATAATAAAAAGTTAGGCACATACATAAAATGGTCAGTGGTTATTCTAGACCCAGCTGTGTACCTTTGTTGGACTGTGTCCCTGGAAGAAACATGGAGCACTATGTGGAGCTGGAGACATGAGATTCCAGAGCAAGCCAAAGCTCAGAAGGCGGCATTCAGAGCCCTGGACCCTGGACTCCAGAAACTGCTCTCCTTTCTGCCTGACCCACCTTTCAACAGTCGGCCTATCAGCTGCACTCAAAGTCTTGCCATTGGTCCTAGATTTTTTGTTTGTGATTGTTGTTGTTTTGAGATAGAGTCTCTCTGTGTAGGATTGGCCATCTTAACTTGTTCTGTAGATCAGACTGGTCGAGAACTCACAGAGATCCACCTGCCTCTGCCTATCAAGCTCCAGGATTAAAGGTGTAATTTTTTTAAAAGAGTTTCATTAAACTCTTTCCCCTTTTCCCAGTAGATGAGAAAACACCCTGGGGTAGTGAGTTTGTAAGGCTGGTTGGTTAAGCCTCTCCTCTCAGTCAGTAACATCTATCTCAGGGAGAAGAGACTCTTCCAACAGAAGACTGGTGAAGGCTTGCAGATGCACCCCAGGGAGCCAGCTCCCCTGTCACCCTTACCTTCTCCACATGGAGGGCTGAGTGAGGGCTGAGCCACCGAATGTCTTTCACAAACTGCCAGTAATCAGCCTGGCGGCAACATACCTGCCAAACAAACACCTTTGTGAGCATATTACCACCCACTCAGACATAGTCCCATTCAGCTATTCAGAGAGAGAGAGACAGAGAGACAGACACACAGAGAGAAAGAAACATAGGCTGGACCCAGCAGCACAGCTCTGTGGTATCAAGTCTTGAGAGGTGGAGGCAGATCTTGAGTGCAAGGCCAGCCTGAGCCACGTGGTGAGACCTTATTTCCAAACCAAGAAGACAGAACAGATGGGCGGGAAGGCAGAGGGAGGTCAGAAGGGAGAGATGAGAACAGCCTGCTTCCACAAAGGCTACCAGGAGCAACCAAAGGAATGCACACACTTATTCTTTAAACATTATTAAATTGTTTCTGTGTGTATAGTGCATACGTTCACAGAAGTTAGAGATCAAACGTGAGTGAAGATCATCAGGAGCACCTTTCCCCTTATTTTTTCGACAGTTTCTCAGTAGAACCTCAGTGGGCTGGCCTGACTGACTGGCCCGTGAGTCCCAAGGAGCTGTCTGTCTTTCTGCCTCACCAGCACTGGATTACAGTGAGTGCCACCTCCCCTGGGTTCTGGAGATTGAACCCAGGTCCTCCTGTGGGAGCACTGACTGAGCCCTAAACCGTTCTCCTGAATAAGTATTGCACACATATGATCTGAAAGGTGTACAGTGAAGGTTACCTGTCTTCTGCTCCTTTTCTCTGCATAGTTCAGTTTCCTACAGGGTAAGTCTTAAAAATAATCCAGCTAGTTGTTAACCAAGGCCCTGGGTCATTCCTAAGGATTGGGGAGAGGTCAGATCAGGTCAGATCAGACCACTATAAAGAATTATATGCCAATTCATTGGAAAACATGTAACATCAGTTAAACCAAAATTGAACTAAGAGGACATAGAAAACCTGAACAGAGCAATAAATGATACTTTTTCAATCATTGGCAAAACATGTCCCATACAACAGAGCTCAGGACCAGGTGGCTCCAAGAGAAATTACCAAACCTCTAAAAACCTGTGATATACAGCCAGGCAAAGACAGAACAGAGCAAAACAAACAAAAACTACTGGCCCAAATCCCCAATGAACATAAATATAAAGCTTGTCAACACAGCACTAACAACCTGAATCTACAAGCACATTCAAGAGATTGTTCACCAGCCAACAAAATGGCTTAGTGGATAACACACCTGCTACTAAGCTTGTCAGCCTGAGTTTGATTCCCAGAACCAATAAGGTGGAGAAAAAACCAACTCTGAGTGCAAGTCACCCACAACAAATAAGTAAATGTAGAAATTTTTTTAGAAAGATTATATGATCTACAATGCAATCCTTACACCTAAGGCTCAGGGGACATATCTGTAAGAGCCTGGAAACTAAGGTGACAGGGAAGCTGCACCATAAAATCTTAATATGACTGTCGGAATAAGACCTGCACAGTGACAACATCAGTTGACATGTCAAAGTGGAGGGGAAAGTTCACAGGGCCTCACCCCGAGATTGTAGACGGGCTACAATCAACAGCTGCTTATAGAAGATAAATCAATCTTCTCTAGAGATTTTTACATTACTAGCATATTATAATCACTATTTTATACTTTGCCCTTTTCATTTAACACACCTTGTAATCAATCCCAAATCACAACTTTAATATGGGTGTGATTGTGCGTGTGTGTGCCTCAAATCTATGCCACAGTGAACAGAGGATCAGAGGTAACCAGTTCGAGTTGGTTCCTTGCTTCTACCAAGTTGGTCCCTCAAGTGGTCAGACTTGGCAGCACACACTCACTGAGACATCTTTTCAGCCCATTAGTTATTTTTATAAATCATATGTGTATATATATTTTTAAATATATGTGTACACATATTTAATACAAACCAGGAGCTGAGCCTGTTGCCACATCTGAAATGCACACAGAAGACAGACACAGGAGGATCTCAAGTTGAAGGTTAGCCTGGGCTACATAGGAAGACCCTGTCTCAAAAACACAAAACAAAAGCAAAAAATGAGGACAAATAACAAAAAGTTATTCTGTTACTTTCATAAGTACATACTCTCTGGAAAGAAGCTAGTAAAAAGTAGTAACTTACAGGATCAGAAGATGAGAGATTTTTCAGTATATTTTTTATACTCTTAATTTTTTTCTCCATATAACCATGTAAAGTATATTATATAGTAAAAAATTAAACATTTAAAGTAAGTTACCAAATGACACATATAGTATGATCCTAACTATTTTAAAAGACATAAAATTACCTGTTAAACAGTGATATTATTACTTGGTACAAAGTTTATGGGTGAGATTTATTTTTCTGAGTCTTTATGGCACATGTCAAAGTTTAAACAAATAAGGAATCTGTTATGAGCTAGGCCCAGCAGCACACAACTTTAATCCTAGTACTGGGAAGCAGACAGCCTCGTCTACAAACTGAGTTTCAGAACAACAAGGGTTACACACAGAGAAACCCTGTCTGGGGGTGGGGGGTTAGATGACCTTAGGCTGGAGAGATGCAGCTCTGAGGTTAAGAGTGCAGGCTGCCCTTGTAGAGGACCGTTCCCAGCACTCACTTGTGGCCCACAGCTGCCTGTACCTGCAGTTCCAGGGCACCCAATGCCCTCTTCTAGCTTCCATGGGAATCGGGCACACACATGGTGCACATACATACATGTACACAATATACACATAAAAATAAATCATTTTAATTGGGCCATCTACATTGCCAAGCAGTTTCTTCATGTGCTAGAGGAGCCCTTTCACATTTACTCAACAGAGCTATCTCAGGAACTGTCTCCGCATTCCTAAGCAGCAGAGCAGAGATGTTATCAATACACCTGGCCTTGCGGGAGCAGTAAAAGCGGACAACAATGAGATCCCGCTAAGACTACCGGCATGCCATTACAGCTTCCTAGGGAAGTGTACTCAGGAGTGATTAAAACAAAATACAGCTCACATCCATAACACATCTTTTTGAAAACAAAGGGGAGAAATGACCAACAGGAATCACATGTCCCTTCCTCTTTTCAAGGACACAGCACCCAGAATAGCTTCCTGATGACACAGCAGCCTGAAACCTTTGAAAGCACTAAACTTTCTGGAAGGAAAGACAGGGAAAAACAAGTCTGACACCAACTTTAACTCTTAGGAGGCACAGTGCCGGAACAGAGCTGACGTGGAGCTTCCGTTTCAGTTTTTTCCCACCTGGAGCCTCTGTGTACTATGTGTCTATACATGCTGCATGTGTGGACGTCTACACGTCAGGTGGTTTTCTCTGCTCACACTTACTGATGCTAGTGTTGTAAGTGCTCGCGCACACTCTTTAATATGCTTCCTTCTGAAGGATGACTTCCATGCTACTGTTTTTAGGAATCCTAACAAGATATGTTAACTCCATTCTGCATCTGCCAGCTTGTTTTATTTGAGTCTCATCGACTTCTCTCCCTTTGTGGTACAGATGGTGGGACTATCACGTAATCTGGCTATGTTACTATGTTACAATGTAAAATTAGTAACAGGGCCAAGAGAAGAACTTTGTTATGGAGGCACAAGCACTTTAACCACTGAATGACAGCACCACTAATCTGGCAGCTATTTTGGTCACCAGCCTGGGAAACTTGTACTTTGTTTTTCACAAAACATTCTGGCAGGAATCCCAAACTTGTGAATGGAACACTGGGTAGTTCAATGCTACAAATTAGCATAAAGAACATCAGGATGGATGCAGTCTCCTGAGAAAGAATATACTTAGTTGTGCTCTGCTTGTTGTGTGGGACAGACAGCCACACGTAGTGTGAGGGAGACAGTGGGTTCAGATCTGGAGCTCAGCACTGAGGTCTGAGCTAAGTGTCACAGGCACATGGTGACAAGAGACTGCTTCAAGGGAGGGGGACACAAGAGTACACATAACGATTCCATCTGTAGAACCCTGTAACGGGCAAGGACATGGCTCGGCAGGTGAAGTACTGGCCACATCTAATGCCCTGCGTTCCACCCCTAAGACCCACACGGTGGAAGAGGTCCTGCAAGTTGTCCTCTGATCTTCACATACATGTACACATAAATAAATGTAATTTTAAAATTGTTTAATCCCAGAAGAAATTCAGGGATAGAAACTGAAGAATGGTCCCAGACTCAGGACAATGCTTCTTGTGGCATCAGAAGATAATACCATTCACATTAAGAAATGATGGTGGTCAACAGTATTGCATTTATTAATCAAGGGAGAAATGGTCCTTGAGTTAGATAACATGGACGCCACTTTCTTCTTTGTTTTTTTTGATAAGGTTTCTCTGTGAATTAAGCTGTTTTCAAATTTTCAATGTTCTTAATTATATATACCACAGGACAACATGCAATAAGAAAAAATTTATTAACTACTTCAAGTTTTTGTTAACTAATTTTGTTTGTTTATGCACACACGCATGCTGTGGAGGTCAGAGACAACTGGCGGTTAGGTCTCTTCTTCCGTCAAGCGTGTCCCAGAAATTGGACTCAGATTGTTAGGTGTGGTGACACTTGCCTTTACCTGCTGAGCACCTCACTGGTTATATGCCATAAGCTATGCAAGACAAATTTATATGCTACCTTACGTACTGTTCTATAGATTTTCTTTATAACATAAATACTACTGCCCTTATTTATACAGATGAGACTATGACTATGGCTGATGAAAATGGTTTCTAGGGGCCAGAGAGATGGTTCAGTTGTTAATTAAGAGTTCCGGCTCTCTTCCAGAGACATGAGTTAATTCTAGTTACAAACATCTGTTAACTCTAGTCCCAGGGGATATGATACCCTCCTCTGGTCTCTGAGGCACCAGGTATCAGACAGCATACAGATAAGCATTCAGGCAAATTACCATAAATATTAAAAAAAAAAAAAAGTCCAGGCACTGTGACACACAGCTTTAATCCCAGCACGTCAGAGGGAAAGGCAGGCAGATCTCTGTGAGTTCCAGGGCTGCCAGGGGTACACAATGAGATCCTGACTCAGAAAGAACAACAACAAAACCCAAAGCCCTTCTAAGATGCCATGTTCTAGTGGATGACTTGTGATTGTTATTTTATGGAAAAAGCGACTTTTCAGATACAACTGACTTAGTAATCTAGAGAAGAGGAGGTCATCCAGTGTTATTATAAGGGCTCTAAAGAGAAAGCGTTCACAGAAAGGAAAGGTGATATAAAAGCAGAAATACATTTCAAGACATTATGCTATTAGGTTTTAAAAAGTGGAGGC
Organism: Micromys minutus; assembly: GCF_963924665.1. NCBI lineage: Eukaryota > Metazoa > Chordata > Mammalia > Rodentia > Muridae > Micromys > Micromys minutus. Next base: position 59,889,584 of record NC_137976.1, on the reverse strand, counting down.
CAAGAGCCAAAGAATAAAAGAAGCACAGCTTAGAAGCTGAAAAGACAAGAAAGAAGAAATTTTTAGTCTGGCGATGGTGGCCCAGGCCTTTAATCCCAGCACTCAGGAGGAGGCAGAGGCAGGCAAATCTCTGAGTTTGAGGTTAGCCTGGTCTACAGAGCGAGTTCCAGGACAGCCAGGATTACACAGAAAAAAACTTGTCTTGAAACAAAAAAATTAAAACAACATCAGAAGAAGAAGAAGAGGAGGAGGAAGAAGAAGAGGGAGAAAGAGAAGAAAAAACAATTAACAAAGATGTTTAGAATTTCCTAGAGAAGTACAGCATGGCAGACACTTGGTTTGGGCCTAATAAAATTTATTTGAGAATTGTGACCTCAAAAGCTGAAAGAAAGATAATAAATCTACCACTAGCCAACAGTTTCATTTTGTTTTAGAATCAACAGGAAACAAACTGATCTAGCCTCTTGCTGATATGCTGCCTGACCCCAGCAGTTTATTCACAGCTCCGACATCTATGGTCTGGATATGGGGGTGGGGGGGAGATGAGTTCTACATACCTGGTCATGAATGAGCCCATGATACAGAATGTTCTGCATGTCCCTGCAAAGCCGCTCCAGGCCACCATACTTGGACCAGACATTGGGGCAGTTGGCTGACACCAAACCTTCCACGGTAGTCTTCAAATTACCTAGCAACTGCCAGTGCTCTCTCCTGAAATCATACCAAATGGTTAGTTAAGTTTGCTGTCCCTGATCCTGATCATACAGATCAAAAAATGAATAAAAATAAGAGGAAAAGAAAAAAGGAGTCGCCTGCCCTATATCCTGAGCTTCTCTCCCCTATTCATTTCTCATGTCAACATTAGGCTTCACCCTGAGGGCATTACCATTGTAACCCTCACTTACACGGAACATTATGGATATTTGTGGTTTTAGAAAGCATCCCTTTTCTGATGCTACATACCTTTAATCCCAGCTCTAGGGTGCGAAGGCAGGTGGATCCCTGAGTTTGAGGCCAACCTGGTATACACAGTGTCAGGACTGCCAGGGCTACACAGAGAAACCCTGTCTCAAAAAAGCAACAAAAACAAAAAGATTCATTTCTGAATAATGATAAAATATAGGCAAAAGATGAGAACACCCACCTAAAATCCATTTTAAAAAATTTTTCGTGTGTATGGATTTTTTTTTCTATATATCTGCCTATGACCATGTGCATGCCTACCTGGTGATGGTAGAGGCAGAAGGGAACACTGGATCCTCTGAGACTGGAAATTACAGGTATTTGTGAGCTGTCATGTAGGTGCTAGGAATTGAACCTGGGTCTTCAGTGCTCTTTACCACTGATTCATTTCTCCAACCCAAAGTCAGAGCCTTTTATGTTAGAAACCAAGCCCAAGCCAACCCTGCTTCTTATTCATTATATATTTCCAATCATTAAGTGGAGCATAGTAAAGGGTATGCTTACACAAACACACACACACACACACACACACACACACACACACACGAACACAAAAGAACTGTAATTTTTTTTGAGACAGTCTCACATATTCTAGGCTGTCCTTAACCTCACTGAGTAGCTGAGGATAACTTTAAATTTGTGATCCTCCTGCCACTACCTCCCAGGTGCTGAGATGCTATCAGCTCCAGTTTTACACGGTGCCAGGGATCAAACCCAGGTCTTTCTTGTACCAGACAAACACTCTTAACTACTGAGTTGCACCCCCAGTTCACCCATTTTCCCTGTGATTTTTACATGGACATTAAACAAAAAGGTTTTAAGTTTGCACTGAAGTCACTTTGAGACATGTCCTCAAACTAGGCAGCTGTCCCTCCTACTAGACAATTAGATGTACTTCATTGGGAAAGTCAGAAAATTGCTGCCCTTGATCAAACTGGTTCCTCTTAATCCCTAGCATTTTCTCACCACAGCTTTTAACCAGATGCAGTTGAATGCAGGAGCTGGATGTGCTCACTCACTGGACAAGGCGAGCATGAGGAGATGATGTGTCACACTTGGCCTCTTGGCCCCAACTATTAACTGCACACATTACATCATCTTCTTTTTCATCAGTAGATTATTGCTCTTTCCTCTCTTTTCATGATAGTCACAGGAAACAGAAAAGGTCTTCAGAAAACCTAATCATGAGTGAGTACTCTGTATCACATACACACCATCAGAGGAAGGATTCTGAACTGTAATCCCTTCCATCAATACAAAACTCATCTTTGGTGCCTTTTCTGGGCTCTGTTAGAAAAGTGGCTGAGTAATGGCAGACAAGCAAAATCCTGAGATGAGTAAGTGACAGGGGGTAGGAGAACCATCCATACACGAGAGCTGGGTGGACTGGGATTTGCTCTGAAGGCCCTGTGAACAAGAACTTGTTTGAACTGGGAGACAGTCAGGCTTTCTTTCCCTTATTAAACATTTGAACCACCAGCTGGGCATGGTGGTTCACTCCCATAATTCCAGCATTCAGGAGGTTTCAAACTGAGGGCCAGCCTGTATTACAAAGAGAATTCCAGGCCAGCATGAGCAACAGAGTGACCCTGTCTTAAAAACAGAAATACCGACTCTCCAAACTTTTCTTGTATTTCTATACCAGTCCTAAAATGCCCACAGAACTAAGGTAACTGCGTAAAGTGCCATTTATTTTTATATTATGAGAAACTGCCATTCCAGAGGCCAGTTGACTACCAACTGTTGCTCACTGACTGCATAGCCTATATTCCAACAGGGCTAATAAGCCTCTGGTCTATTTTGAGTGACTCGGTTTTCACATTCCAACAAACTACAATCAAGCCTTACAGGCCTAACAGCCAGTGTGGCTCAGCAAGTGGCTGCATACCCGTGTTCTGATTCATTCTGGGCGGGTCCCACATTAACTTCTTAAAGAACACTAAGAAGCAGACATCATTCTTGACTAGAATACTCAAGTCCTAGAACCTTCCAACACTCTGAACAAAGCTAAAGAACCTTCCTTTCCCACAAGAAAGTGTCCCTGAGATGCTAAAGCTACAGAAAAACATGGCTCTTCTACAATATACTCTATACTTGGTAGATGCTCATTTGGAAGAGACATAAGCCTCTAAAATTTGTATTTACATAGTTCACTGTGCCTTTTAGTATTTTTAACAATACAAATATTTTCAGAGTTGAGATACTGAATTAACTTGAAGTTCACAAAGTGGTACTAGGTTAATCCATTCGTGCCTAAACCTTAGATGTAAGTAAGTTACATCTAAGTGACCTTAGCTGTAAGTTCACCACAGAGAATAAGTACCGTTTCTCATAAGTGTGTGCATGCATGTTTGTGACTGGGGGTGGGGCTGGGCAGTATTTATACAGCTACACATGGAGGGCAGAGGACAACCTCAAAGTGTCATCCACAGAAATGCTGTCTCTCTCTTTTGAGATGGATCAAGTATGCAGGGCTGGCTGCATCTCTGCCCCAGTCTTTTCACATGCTTACAGGAAAGTCAGTCCCAGGATGTAATCCTCTATTTTCTTGTGGGAGGATTTTAACCACAATCCCCCTCTAAAGAGAAATACAAGCTAGCTAAGTGACAACTATCTGGGGCAAAAATGGCTCCCTAACTACCTACTCAGACTTAAGCCTGCCAAATTATAGTAAGAAATGACACTTAAGACTGAAACAGTGGAGCTGGAGAGATGGCTCAGTGGGTAGGAACACTGGCTGTCCTTCCAGGGGACCCAGGTTTAATTCCCAGCACCTACACTGCAATTTACAACTGGCTGTGGGACTCCAGTCACAGTGGCTCCAACATGCCTCTGGCCTCCACATGCACTAGGCATATAAGTAGAGCAAGAAAAATACCCATACACATCAAAATAAATGTAAAGTTACAAATGTTTTTGTTACAAATGTTTTTAAAAGCAGTATACCATACATTTAAAATAAAAATATAACAAGTGAAAAATATAACATATGGTAAATCATAAATAAGTGAAGACATTACATTGTTTTGGGTGTTTGTTTAAAACAGGGTTTCTCTGTGTAACAGTCCTGAATGTTTGGGAATCTGCTTTGTAGATCAGGTTGGCCCCAAACTAACAGAGATCCATCTGCCTCTGCTTCCCAAGTCCTGGGCTTAAAAGCATGCAGCACCACGCCTGGTGACACTATAAAATAAAATTCAGTGTAAATTTTGGCAGGTTAACAATCCCCAACATTCATTTGTATTCGTTCTCTCCCTTTCTCTCTCTCTCTCTCTCTCTCTCTCTCTCTCTCTCTCTCTCTCTCTACTCCCCCCTCCCCTCCCTCTCTGCTCCCTCCCTCCCTCCCTCCCTCCCTCCCTCTCTCCCTCCCCCCCTCTCTCTCTCTCTCTCTCTCTCTCTCTCTCTCTCTCTCTCTCTCTCTCTCTCTCTCTCTGTGTGTGTGTGTGTATGTGCATTTGTCTGTCTCTCTATGCATTTGTACTGGTACACATAGAGGCTAGAGGATAACCTCAGAGTGTCATCCTCAGAAATGCTTTTGTGCATGTTTATGTGTATGGTGACCAGAGGTCAACCTCAGCTGTCATTCTTTAGGAGCTGACATCTTGGTTTTTAAAACAGGGTCTCACACTGGGACCTGAGGCCTGCTGCTTAGGTTAGGCTAACTGACTAGCAAGCCCCAGGGAACTGCTTGTCTTAGTATCCCAGAGCTGGGATTATAAATATACACTACCACAACTAGTTCTACTTTTTGCCTGCTTGTTTGTTTTTCCCATGGGTACCAGGGATAACATTCAGGGCCTCATACTTGCAGAGCAATCTCCTCATCTTCTCAGTTACCTCCCCAGGCCCTCAAATGTTCTTTTTAGACGACGCAAAAGGAAACTACTCTAGCATATCTCTTTCACTGTATGTCATTTATCTAGAATGGGTATCATTACCGAGATCTCAGTTAGAGGTCAGGCTGTACCAAGTCAAGTATTGATTTGATCCCTGAAATGGAGGGTGGAACATGATATCAACATGACAGAATGCTAGGAAAGAATTAGAATTTTGACCAAAAATACTTTCCAAAGTTATGATAGCACTGGAGGGGAGACAAAACAGGACTGATCTCAATGTAAAAATACTAAAAAACAAAATATGTTTAACTATGTTACCTTGGTGGTATGAGGAAACTAAAAAGGAGAAGAGCTGTTTAGGCTTTTCTGAGATTAGAAATTAATAAAAGATCCACAGGGGCTGGGCGATGGCTCAGTAGTTAAGAGTCCTTAAAGAGTACTTGGACTCAGTTTCCATCATGCACATGGTGGCTCACAACTGTCTGTCACTCCAATTCCAGAGGATCTACACCTAATATCCTCTTCTGGTACACATACATACATGCAAGTAAACACTCATAAACAAGTTAGCAAACAAGAACTGGAAAGTACCATGAAGGGTTTTTAAATACTCAAATGTCAAAAGGTTTCTTGTGCCGAAAGACTCTGACTAGGTAGTCCCCTGGGACTTTCAAGGTCAGAAAGCACTTTCTAGAAAGAATTGGTACTCCTGTATGTACATAAATGTGCTTCACCATGATTGCTTTGTTCCAGTCCCTAGATCCTATGCTATCGATAGACCATTCTTCTCGGTAATACTTAATCTGTTAATTACTATGTAATTGTGCCAATTATGTGGTCTATGATCAACCCAACAAGTTGATGAAACATACATAGAAAATGATCTTCAAGAGCAGCATGAGGCTGGGTGGTGATGGTGGTGGGGCACAGCTTCTGACCCAGCACTTGGGAGGCAGAAGCAGGCTGATCTTTGAGTTTATGAGGCCAGCCTGGTCTACAGAGCTAGTTCTAGGACAACCAGGGCTACACACACACACACACACACACACAAATCCTGCCTTGTAAAACCAAAATAAATAATTAAATTAAAGAGAAGGATATGGCAGAGGAGAAAGAAAAAGAAAAAAAATTTCATCTCATAGAACTGAAAAATTGTCAAACAGAAACAAGTGCTTGAGGCACAGTGCCTGCCACTGGCTGACACACCTCCCCTCATGCCTTCTAACACACTTGCCCTAAAAGCTTCCAGGATGTATTTGCAGGCAGGGGAGTAGGGGAGAAGGCTGGAGCGGGAAGTATTTGACACAAATAACGGAGCTACACAGTGCAGAATGCACAAGAGTCCACAGTCACCTGCTTTACCACCCGTCCTTATGCACCGTCAACCCCTGACATCAGGTGGCAGGAAAAGAAGTGACAAAGTTGAAAGGAGAGAAAGGGTAGGCTGAGAGGGAGAGGTGGGAAGGAGCGGGTCTGGAAGGCTTGCTGAAGGATGACTAAGCTCTTCAGGCAGAGATGGAGAGACTGTGAGAACGCAGAGACAACTGAAAAACATCCAGGTGACTGAGCCAGGGACTAAGCTTCAGAGGGACGAAAACATAAACTAAACACTCTAGTTTTCTTTCGTCCCTTTAGTTGCCGAATCCTACACATTGCACCTCGATGCCCTTTGTTATTACAGAAGACTGCTTCCAAGCAAGCACCTGATGTACTCTGAGCATGCTACCTCACGCTCTGGGCACCCTTCTCATCCTCCCCACTGCCCACTCTGTTCTTCTACTCTCAGGTCGGCAGTAAATCTACGACCTCGTGTAGCTATGAACTACTGTAGGAATGAGAGAAAGGTAAGAGGCAATGGGATATTTAACCTGAGACTGACTATATGACACCTTCAGTAGCAGCCATTTCCCTACAAACAACAGAACTTCACCCTTCACTGTGGCTAAAGTCCACTGTTATATACAAATCACAATCGGGAAAAAAATCACTGAGGATCTCTGAACAAACATGCAGTGACTTTGTTTCTGAAAAGTCAAATAAGTGACAGAAATACAGACCTCGACTGAGAGCCGACATTCAGAGAGGATTAGTTAAATAGTCGCTAGAATAATTTCCACTACTAGAGTATGTCAGCAAGTGAACATGCACCTGCCTGGAACCCGTGGCCTTTTGAAAACAGAGCTACTTTCCAGAAGGGAACCACCTTTATCTCTTATTGGTCAGTGAAATTCTAGGAAGGGTTCACTCCACCTTAGGATCCATCATTTAAGTCCAACACAATCCAGGCCCAGTTGAGCAGCATGCCCTACATCTGGCTGTAGGAACATCAGTCAGCCTGGGGAATGCCTGCTTTTGCTGCAGCTGCTAGACTGTATCCTTTCTGTTACTGCTGTTGAGATCTCCAGTTTTGGAGCTGCTAAGGTTTCCCTGTAGAAAGCCTCACTGAGAAGAAAACCAACAACAAAATAGGACCCATCTGAGAGATGGGCAACACCTGACTTTCAGCACCAAGGTTTGGCTATGCCTAAAAGCAATGATATGCCCTGAATTTTGAAAAAGGAGTATCGACCATTATATTTGGAAATGCATAAAAAATGAATTCAAGGAAATATCAGGGAAGAATTTACAGAAACGAGTGCTTGCTTGGATAGAGGACTCGGGGAAGAGAGAAGTATGATCGTGAGGTTCTGGCTTAGCTGACTGAGTGGAAAATGCTACAGACCAGGGCTGAGGACACAAGATGGGAAGGTCTGGTCCACTGAGTGCTTGGAGTCACTGAAGTATACCTGACTATTTAATTCTGACTCTGTGGGCCACCGAGCACTGGGAAGAGCTGAACTCCTAGCTCTCAAGTAGACTGCACTGCTTAGTAAAGTGCAGGCTGACGGCAATCACTGAAGGATGGTTGCTTTAAGTGACAGTTCCAGCAGACAACTCCCAAACAACTGGCATGTGAGGAAACTCTAGGGAAAGAGAAGTATCATTCATAAGCACAGCACTATGTTGCTATCAGATAGTTAGCTACATGGAAAATAGTAGAAGAACCTATGGTGTAAGTACACTCCTAGGGTGAAGTTAAGAGCTAGGTCAACACCCCAATCTCCCATGAGCTCGACTTAGCCAGAGCAGCCATGAGACTAGGAAGAAAAAGCTACTCCACTGCATAATAACTTGTGGACAACATACCTAGCACATAGAAACTGGAGACCAGACAACAGTACTTTAGTTCATACCAGGCATACTGAGAGGAACTTGAGTTCATTATTTTATTTAATTCTTATGATCTTACAGCAAGGAAGGACACTGGGCCACCAAGGCAGGACTAGATAAGATGAGCAGGTCGAGCACACAGTGAGATCAACTGTAACTTTGCATATAAGAAATGAGGAGAAGTCTGAAATTTCCCTGTGAGGCTCTGGCATGGTTGACTGAGTGCAAAATGCTATAACTAAGATCAAAACAGAAGGGAGGCTTGTGGTGGGTTTAGATTATACACATTTCCCTATCAAGTGATTGGAAAACTGTGTATCCTTTAAGATGACATTTTGAATTGTGTGTTGTAAGAACCATAAAAAGATTATGTTTGCAGTGGCCCGGCCACAATGCCTCAATTCTCAAACATAAGGCATGTATTTACCAGTGTCTATCTAAGGAGCTAAGGAGGCCAGCAGTACCATGACGCTTCGTTAAACACACATTCTAAACTAATTAGCCACTAACAGAGAGTAGCCTTACAACCACAGTTTGAGCGAGTGATTGTGTGTGTGTGTGTGTGTGTGTGTGTGTGTGTGCGCACGTGCGTGCGCGTCCCAATGCTAAAGTTGCTTAGACTAAAACACTCTAGTTAAGAAGCAGGTATAAAAGGAATAGTTGACAGGAAAATATATCTGTAAAGGAGTTGTCAGCCCACCTGAATGACGGGCACAGAACGGTAGAATTTAACACTACTGTGTACATTTGTCACTATTATCATATGGGGCAATAGCAGAGTGTAGAGAGTAAGAGTGACTGTGCCTGAGTCTCAGTTCTACCGGATTCACTGCACCACGATGGCAAGTTACTATCCGGTCTGTGTCTTTGCGTCCTCATCTGTGAAGTCATCAAAGCTACCGTAGCTGCCTCACCCAACTGTGAAGGTGCTCAGTAAGTTAGCCTTCACAGTGCTGTCGAGACAGCGTCTGCTGTACAATAAAGAAGTAATGGATAACTAACTAATGCAGCTCCAGTTAAATGAGGATGAAAAAACAAACTCAAATATCTGACCCTGCCTGCTCCACAAGAAATAGTACAGGAAAGTCAAAATAACCCTAAAGCTTGCTTAGCAGCTATAAGGTACCATTTACATAAAACACTTCACAGACATCTGGAGAAAAATAAATAGCCAAACACACAAAAGCAGAAACTAAGATGTTGAAAAGGGAAGTAAGACACCCAGTTTCATTTGGTATACACCATTCATAGACCTCAGGCAAGAACTCCAAGTTCGACTAATTCAGTAGGCCACAGGCTACTTTGTACTCAAGAAAGAACATCATAGCAGAAATATCTTCACCCAAGTACTTTTTAATCCTCCCCTAAGAATATTTTGAGGTAAACTATTTTGCTTCTAGTCATGGGGCTTCACCTGCTCGGAAGACCATCATTGTACATAAGTGTCAAGAAAGACTACCTTACGCCATATTTCTACTGTGTCTCTGCTTCTGTGTTCTCTTAAGGGGTTGAGACCTTGCTTCTGTTGTTCTTGTGATGCTGATGGACACCAGAGCTGCCTGCACGCTAGGCACGTGCTCTACCATGAATTATACTCCCAACCTAAGACCAGTTGTTTATGAAGCAATACTAAGTAGAAGGTGCATTTTTATAGAGTCCAGATGATGATGGAGCTAAAGTAGTTTTTTGTTTTTTTTTTTTTTTTTTTATTCTAATTTGGGCTGGTGAAACAGCTCTGTGGATAAAGATGCCTGCTGCCAAGCCTGACACCTGAGTTCTAACCTTAGAATCTACATGGTGGATGGAGAGAACCGCCTCCTCCAAGTTGTCCTCTAACTTCCACACGTGTGCACACACACATATAAAAATAAGTATAATTGTTTAAATTTAAAAAAATTAAATCCCCCTATTTCTAGAAGCTAAGGCCTTCTGACCACAATTCCACATAAACTTGAGCTTACTTAAGTTTGCATTGTGGAGAAGAAGCAAAGGAGTTGAAGATGAAAAGGAAATGACAGAGGTCCTCCCAGGGGATCAGGATCTCACTGACAAAGGACATGCACACAATTTCTGTCCCTTCAGCATGCCTACACCCAGTGTAATCAGTGGCTTTTCACCTACAGGTCTGCCTCTCCTTCTCACCCACATTCATCCCTTCCTAACCTTGCTGAGCCATTGTAATCTAAAATATCTTACAGCACCCTCTTAAAATCGGTCTGGGTTATCACCACAAGTTTTAACGCAGGGCAACAATCTTGTTTCTGCTCTTATCTATAGACATTGGCCTATAAAAATCTTACGACAGCACCTCAGTCCTTTCTCCCAGATTCTCAATGTCCACCTCTCCTCAGGCAGTCATGGATTTTAGCTTCTTCACTGTCTTCCCCGGCCCTCAAAGAATCATACCCACCCTTGCTCACCGTCCCTAAACACATCTCCTCCCTTGTCCTTATACACGCCCCGCCAGTCCCTCCTCTTGGAAATTTTTCCCAAACAAGTCACTTGCAGCAGAAGCTCTAGGTCTGCCGCGCCCCGCACTGCGTGTCACCCCAGCCCTGCCAAGTCTCCCCGTGCTCCCGCGCACCCAGGAGTCCCGACTGCCAGCCGCTCCCTGCCCACCTGCTCTCCTCAGGCAGGCGCTCCCCGCCGCCGCCAAGATCCATTCCCGCGCCCTCCGGACGCATCCGGACTGTAAGGCCGTCTTGGGGCCGAAGAGAGGCTCCAGGCCGCTTCGACCTCCAGAGCACCTGGAGCACCTTCAAGAGGTGGGAGGTACCATGGCTGGTGGACTCAGAACCATGCCTACACCCTGACAGCGACGGAGTCAAGGACTCCTGCCTCAGCTGCCGTTTTACCGCTGCCACCCCCACTTCCGGTTCCAAGAACTACAATTCCCAAAAAGCCCTTCGAAAACCATCCTCTCCCGGCATGCACTGCCCTATCCAATCCCAGGCTAACCTAACCACAGAACACAGACGCCAGCTGCGTGCTAGGCAAGTTTGCTTAGGCAAGGAAACTGGATTGAAAGTACCACGACAATCAGGAATTCGAGGGCGAACTCCTGTCACACTTTACTCAGGAAATTAGACTCTGTCGGAGGTTAAGCTATATAATAAAGCTTATTTATTTATAATAAATAAATAATAGTTTTACTTCAATCCATTCCTGATTTAACACTTCTTGGTGTTGGGAGACTCCAAGCATTTACACCAAGAGATGACAAATTGAACCAGAAAAGAACAGTAGAAAGGTTTTGAGGGAAGGTATCCTGCAGGAGTGATAGGGTACAGGTACTGTTTTCTTTACAAAAGTATTCTTAAATGTATATGTGTGTGCATCACATGCTTGTAGGTGCCTGTGATGGCACTAGAACAGGGACCCTCTGCAAGAACAGATCATACTCAACCCTTGAGGCTTTTCTTCACCTTGTTTTGGTACTGTTGCACAGGTTGGCCTCGAATTCAAGATCCTCAGCCTCCAGAGTGCTGAGATTATAAGCATACACCACCAAAGCCAGACAGTAGTTTCTAGGATCTGGGATAAGAGTTAAACAAGGAGAGGAAAGGCAGGAAGATGGACAAGACAGCTCTGACGGGTATTAAGAAAATGGCTGTTTTGGAAACTACTGCTTCTTAGTAATCAAAACTGAGAGAGGGCAAGATGGTGTAGTAAGTGAAGAAACCTGCTACCAAGACTGACTACCAGAGGTCAAGCCCCAGACCTCCCTGGTCGAAGGAGAGAACCAACTCTCTCTTCCCCATGGATGTGCATGCACATACTATGAATGTACACTCACACACACACACACACAATAAAAGAAGTTTTAAAGCAAATGAGTGAGACTCATGATGTGGGTATTCTCCTGCAAGCAAGACAGGTTATAAGATGACATGTTAAGGAGTTGGGATCTTAGCATAAAACAGTGAGATTTATCAAGGGTGTACAAATGAGAGGATGTGACAAATGTGCTTACAAATCTGCTTACAAAACTAAGTTTGACAGTGTGGAAAGGGGATAGTGTGGGCATCTCATTAGAAGTAATAGGGAAACACATTAGAGATCCCTAGAAGAGTCTGTGTGTGATAGTCAAGAGTAAGACAAGTCAGCTGCAAGAAATGAGAGAATGGCAGAAACTCTGAGGACTGTTTCAGCCTTTTTCCAAGAAGGGCGTCTCACCTCAGCTGTAGCCGAGTGTTCTGAAATGAACATGAGGACTTTTGGTTGCCAGCTACTATAGTATTGACTTGTTACCCAAAAAAAAACAAGCTAGAATCTGCCCTAGAGTATCATTAACCACATTTCTAAATGTTGGCAGACTACTGTCCAGAACAAGAGAAGCTTGGCTCTAGACTGAGGAGCCCTATAGTTGCCAATTTGCAAGCCCGGGCCTAAGCTAGAGCAGGTGCTGGAAGAACAGGGTTGATTACAGCAATATGAAGGCAAGAGACTCAGCATTATTTTGTGAAGGACTGGATATGTCAAGTGAGAGGGAGGAAGAAGGCCAGAATAACTCCAGTAAAACAATGGATGTTAAAAATAACTCGGCTTCTAAGGGCTTTCTATCTGGGCTGGGGCTGTAGCTCCAGGTTGGGGGGCCTCCGGGTTCAATCTTTATTACCCGGTAAAGTGGTCATAGTGGTGTCTATCTGTAACCTCCGAACTTGAGTTCAAGGCTGGCCTGGGCTGTATAGGAGACACTGTATCAAACACACACACACACACACACACACACACACACACACACACACTTCATTCAAGAAAAGACAAAGTCTAGGCCAGGTGTAAAATCAGATGTCTATAATTCTATCAGTCAAGGGGCTGAAGCAGAAGGTTACACAGGAAGTAAGACCTTGTCTCCAAACAGAAAAGAAAAACCTTTACAAGACATTTCAAATTAAATACAATAACATATTCTGAAAAGATGAAGCTGTGTAGTGGTGGTGAGACAAGTGAATGGATCTCTGTGAGTTCCAGGCCAACCTGGTCTACAAAGAGAGCTCCAGGACAGCCAGAGCTACACAGAGAAACCCTGTCACAATAAAACAAAATGAAACAAAAAAACATCAACAACAAAAAAAGATGATACAAAATGGCTGTATACATTTATCTAAGAAATGCAATGTCCAGGGCTGGAGATGGTTCAGAGATTAAGAGCACATCTTCTCTTTCCGAGGACATGAGCGTGAGTTTGGTTCCTAGCACCCATGTCAGGTGACTCACAGCTCTCTGTAACTCCAGCTCCAAGATATCTAACACCATCTTCTGGCCTTTGTAGGCACTACATTCACACACGGAGACACACATGTACATACATAAAATAATTTTTTGAGCATCAAAAAATAAAAATAAAGGGGTTGTAGAGATGGCTCAGTGGTTAAGAGCACTGACTGCTCTTCCAGAGGACTGGAGTTCAATTCCCAGAACCCACATAACAGTTCACAAATCTCCAGTTTCAGGGGATCTGACACCTGTACACAGACAAATGCAGGTAAAGTACCAATGTAGATAAAATAAAGAGAAAAAACAAAAAGGAAATGGAAATCTATCTGCCATGTCAATAAAAATTAAAAATAACCATTTAATTATCTCACTTGATACAGAGCAAAAGCATTCAATAGAGTTCAACGTTCATAATTAAAATTCAACAAACCAGGAACAAATGAGAACATCCTCATCCTAATAAAGAACATCTTTTAAAATGGTGATAAAAACTGTCTTGTTTAAGGGCTAAAAACAGAATGCTTGGGACAGTGAGATGATTAGCAAATAAAGATGCTTGCTAGCAAGCCTGGTCTAGGTCTGATCTCCAGGACCTACATAGTGCAAAGAGAGAACCAGCTCGTACAAGTTACTGTCTGACCTCCATATATACACATTAAAATGCATAAAAGGAAGGAAGGAGGGAAGGGAAGAAGAAAGAGAACACCCCCCCCAAACAGAATGTTTTTCCCCTGGGGTTGAGAACAAGGTAAAAATGTTGCACTACTAATTAAAGCATGGCACTAGAATTCCCTAGAGTCAAAAGCAAAGCTCAGTTGGCAAAGTGGCAGCACAAATGACGAACGGAGAAAACCCAAGTTCCATCTTCAGCACTCACCTAAAGAGCCAGGTATGGTGGTACTCAAAAAGCTGATGGATACCTGGGGCTTCCGGCTAGCCTAGCATCATCGATGAGTTCAGGGTCCCAGGTGAGAGCCTGAGTCTCAAGCATGAAGAGGGAGGGTGGGAATACTGCAGACAGCTGTGGTGTAGTTGGACAGCCCATGAGGAAGTAGACCAGAGGTTGGTCTATACACCTGTGTGCATACATGATAGATTGTAGAAAGCCTCTAAGGAGCCGAAAAAATACCATTTGCTCTTTAAGCTGAGCAAACATAAGAGATATGCTTTTCATACTGTTTACTGCTGACCCTCTGAGCCTAGTACAAAGTTTGGCACTCAGCTCCTACTGGTACATGTGTGTACACACAAGCACATCACACTAAATGTCCACCCACATATAATATATAATCTTAAATACTACATCAGATACAAGTAGCAAAACTTGCTGCTTATCTGCAACATGTGACATACCATATCCTTGCTTACCTGAAATTCATATTAATTGGCCCTCAATTTCCTGACATACCAGATGTTGTCTTATCTATAATGTATAAAATCAAGCCTCTACAAAGGGTAGTTGCTTGAATTCTATTTCTTTTGACCTAGATGAGGATTCTGAACTCCTCTGCCAGGCAAGGTGTGTGCTCCACCCAATACAGTGCCTCATTGATTTAGATGCTCAGAAAATACCTTTCACTCTGCAAGTTGTGTGAAGTTATGAAGCGCTGTATCCATACTGCTTGCTATTTATCCCAAGAGCCCATTACAACACCTGGAGCATAGTGAATATATGAAGAGCTATTGTTTGTGCATCTAGAAAATGCAGTCCGATTTAATTCCAGCCTCTGTATATGGCTAATCAACATCTGTTAGTTGTGAGTGGTGCTTATGTGCTTAAAAGTGTGTGTGTGTGTGTGTGTGTGTGTGTGTGTGTACCTGTGTACAGTTGTGACAGGGAAGGCATATAGCCAGGAGCAATGAGGCAGCTGGTCACACCCATAGTCAGGAAGCAGAGAGACGAAAGGGCAAGTTCAGCTCATAGAGTGGTGAAGTCTAGTCTTTATGGTAATGTTTGTACTGACAGACCACAGTTCTGATCACAGCTTCATATTTAAACTTTAACCGATGCACAAGTACAAAGTCAGTTTTCTTTACAAAAATACTAGCAATTATTAATGAGTGTGTGAACAAGTGCAAATACTGGTGCCCTCATATGCTATTGATAACAATATAATGTAGGCTTGTGAAAATCAATGTGCCAGTTCCTTACAAAGTTAAAGTGCTGTCACATGATCCAGCAATCTATATCCATATGTTTCTAAGAAGTCCTCACTTCTATGTCCATGCCAAACTCATATATGAAAGTTCATAGACTACAACTTATAATAACAAAAAAGTGGAAACAATCCAACTGTTTGTTAACTGATAAAGAAAACACAGTCCATCCATGCACTAGAATATTATTCAAGCATTACAGGAATAGGGTTGGGCTTAATGTTATAATATGAGCGAACCTAGAAAACCTTGTTTAGTGAAAGGAGATAGACCCAAAAGATCATATATTATATGATCCTGTTTGTATGAAATGTCCAGAATGAGCAATCTATAGAGACAGAAAGTAGAGTTATGATTAATTGCTCTGTTTGTTTGGCTTTGTGTGTGACCTATATACTGACATAGTATTACCGTGATGCTTTATTCTTGTATATTTTGAAATCTGAGAGAGTCTCTGAATCTCTGAGACCTGCCCTTGGGGAAACTTGAAATTCCAAATAAAACAAGAAGGAATGCTTGATGAGCTACAGAGGAACATTCCAAAAACTACAAGGTTTGGAATCTGGCTTCAGTTTTGAGAAAAGATGGGGACAAAAGGTAGAATTTACTATATTGGTGCAAAAAAAATTTTAGTACATTAGAACATTTGTTATTTGTTCTACACATACTTAAAATTATTTTAAAAATCCAAAATCTAAACACACCTGTTTTGTTATATCAAATGCATACTTTCAAAATCTAAATGCATTAATTTTTTTAAATATAGATTAGAAACAAGATGGGCTGGTAAGGTGGCTCCATGGGTAAGGGTGCTTGCTGCCAAGCCTGACAATGAGAGTTTGACCCCCACATTGTAGAAAGAGAGAATGGTCTCCTATAGGTTGTCCTCTGATTCCCCACATGCCGTGATATATTTGCTCACACACACACACCACACATATACATACAATAAATAACTAATAAATGTAAACAGAATTTCCAGGCTGGATATGGTAGTGCACACTTGGTACTAAGAAGGCAGAGGTGGGTAGACTTCTGTGAATAAGAAACCAGCCTGATTTCATAGGGAGCTCCAAACCAGGCAGGGCTGCATATGGTACCCTCCTGTTAAAAGGAAAGAAAGAAGGAAGAAAGGAAGGAAGGAAGAATCTAAATTCTTCTCTGTAGTTTACACCTACAAATGGGCAGAGAGTGCAGAAGTTATAACTAATGACAGAGGGCTAATGCAGGGAGAAATGTCTTGTGTTTAGAGGATCTCAGAAATGTAAAGATAGGGTTTCTAGCCTCAAACTTCCTGTCTCCTGAGTGCTGGGATTAAAGTTGTGCGTCACCACCGCCCAACTGAGGAGTGTAAAGAACCTTAGGATAAGCTATGCAGACTAAGGCCTAAAGCATTTTATAAGGTAACATAACAAATGACTGAAGGAAATGAGAAACGTACTACTCAATAAACCCAGGAACCTTAGAACCTTTGTTTGGTTTTGTTGTTTTGAGACACAGTCTCACTATGGAGTTCTGGTCCGTCTGGAATTCTCAGAGATCCACCTGCCTCTGCCTTCTAAGTGCTGAGATTAAAGGCATGCTCTACCATGCCTGGTCTTGTCCACATTCTTCTTTACAAATAGCTTCCCCGGTTGCTAGCAGTTCAAGGGGGTTGGAGGGTAACATAGCAAACTCAAGAACCTTGTGGCAAGAGCATCAGAATACTTGACATGCCAGATTTAATGTTGAATGTTGCTGAATTCAAATTTTACCATTAGTTCTTGTCCACCTTCATGCTATGTTGACTGACTATATACAGTTATAGTTTTGCCCTGGAAAAGAAAACCAACTTGACGTTTGTTGTTTTGAGACAGGTAATCCTTACATAGTTCTGATTGTCCTGGAACTATGATCTAGCTGGCTTGCAACGTACAGAAATTCACCCTCCAGAGTACAGTAATTAAAGGCACTGGAAACCACACCTGGTCCAACTTGACTTTTGAGAATAAGGAATTGTATTTCTTAAAGTTTCAACAGAAAATTATAGGTTTCCTCAAGATAAGACTACTATGGTTCATCAAACACCCCCAAATGTCATGCTTTTGGATGGAATCACAACTTCGAATTGTTTTAACCATATTATAAGAAGCATATGCATGTAGTTTTATTTTTAAGATTGATCAAAAACTGTCACAATCTTTACTAAAAAGGGTAGGAATTATATAACCAGGTTTTGGCTGGTCAAAGTTAGAAAATACGTAACTAATAGATGCAATTGTACATGATACGAAGTATTTTAAATTATGGAAGCTCCAAGCAAAAAATAGTAAAATGTGTCACAGCTGTTGAATTTGTAAACAACATGGATTGTGATTAGTAAATTAAATGTAGGATAGTGTGGTTTTCAGACTGTTGGGTCACTACCAAGCTCGTTCAAGTCTCTACTAAAGAAATTTTAGGAAGTTGAGAAAATGGTGGCAGAGATTTCTACATGAACAAAACATTTGACGCAGTTTTTTCCTTAGATGAAAATGTCTGAGATGGGTTTGAGCTGTTATGTGAGGAATGGAATAACAGGCAAGTGCGTTATAGGAGAATAAAGTAAAAAGGGGGGGGGGATATAACATTTCATAAAGGGAAAACAAATTATTAAGCAGGAATAGAAACATTAAGTTTTTCTATAAAGACAGTTAAGGAAAAAATATTTATCTCATTTGAGTAATAGAAAAACGCAGCCAAATAAACAGAAGTACTTACCCTCCCAAGGGAAGATGAGGTCTTACTAAGGTTGCTAGTACCTTGCCAAATGTCTAAAGAGTACCGACTGAGACATGGTGCAGATACATTAACATTTACTTTTATTTTAAGGCGACTCAAGAACTGTCACTGCAGCCTTTGCTATCAGACGTGGCAACTCAGGGACAGGGGAAGCTGGGACTCATCGCTGCAATCTATACTCGCAGGGGTCTGTCCTGCCTCCCGAGGCTGCACGGCAGATGGGCGTGCCGGGCCTTTCCGCAGCAGGACCGGCAGGAACCGCAGTGCCAGGCTAGCGTTTCAGACGTGGTTTCAGAGACGCTGCCAATGGTGTGGACCGTCGAGGCGCTAGGACAGCGGCTATTCCGGGCGCCCGACTACTAAGGCTCCAGAACGGCGCCCCGTACCGGCAAGGGCCGCTAGGCTCCAGTTTCGTGCGGGCCCCTCTGGCCCGCAGTTCGTCTCGGTAGTCCCCTCTCCCCGCCCGCTGCTGGGGGTGGGAGGGCGAGGACGCCGCCTGCGCGCGTGCGCGCTCTGTGCTGCAGCTAGTCTGCGTGCGTGAGTGGGAGGCGGCGGGCCTGCGACTCTGGCCTTCCTGGCTGACTGCTCCGACGCGGCAACCCCAGTCATGAACCGGTTTGGCACCCGGTTGTTGGGAGCCACGGCGACTCCGCCGCAGCCGCCGAAAACCCGGAGCAATGAGAACCTCGACAAAATCGATATGTCCCTGGGTGAGGGACCAGTGTGGCCGCGTCGTGGTGGGGGAGGGGGCGGGAGCCACGGTGGGGGAAGGGGCGGTTGGCCGCGGTTGCCTGTTGGGTTTGGTCGCGCGTGGGCGGAACCGGCGGGGATCCCCGAGGTGGGGCGGGAGCTACCCTG
Organism: Micromys minutus; assembly: GCF_963924665.1. Taxonomy (NCBI): domain Eukaryota; kingdom Metazoa; phylum Chordata; class Mammalia; order Rodentia; family Muridae; genus Micromys; species Micromys minutus. Next base: position 59,870,577 of record NC_137976.1, on the reverse strand, counting down.
CGGGGTCTCCCCCTGGGGTGGGGAGGGGTCCTGCCAAGGACTGGCCGGGCGGTCCGCTGGGTCGGTGGGTGCTGTCTTCTAACCTCGCGGGACCCAGTCTCTTGGGCCACCCGGGCCGGCGTGTGCTCACCCACTCGGGGCTTTTCCTTATAAAGGGTCTTAGAACCGGGCTGGGGCTGCAACCGACTAAAGCCAGCAGCTGCGAGAATGGCTCGTCTGGTGTGACTGTGTCCAGAAGTGCGCTGGCCACGGGCGATTTCCAACCGGCGCCCCCCTGGGGACGCCGGGGGACCCGGACGCAGTCCCAAAACGGCCACTCGGAGGGGTTGTTAAGTGAGAACCATATTGCTGTGTTTGATTAGGTGTTTACTGAAGCGTGTTCTCTAGCCCGGTTTCAAAGTTAGCTATTTAGGGGTGGGGAGGGAGAGATGTACGCAGATTGATAAAATGTCAGGTAGAACACGGGGTCCAGTATACATAAAAAGGATGCCGTGGTTTGCTGCTGATTATGTAAGAAAAGCACGAAGATTGTTTTTTTATTTTCGAAAAAATAATTCAGAACCAACAGTATGAAGGCTTCTGTTTGGTTTGGCTTAGCAGATCCAAAAGTAATTCCATTTTTGTAGAGTCAAGTTATGGTATTGGATAGGATCAGTGCCGTCTTGCTTTTCCTCCTCCGGGGTCTTCACCTCTTCGACATTTTAAAATACCTGAATATTGAACTTGTGTTTCTTTTCGAATGGAAGAAGGATATCCTGAGTCTCAGAAGCTTAGAGGGGAGAAAGTGTCCCAGTGGAAGGGCACCCTGAGACACGGGTGTATAGGAACCACACAGCTCTGAAAGGAAGCCTTTGCAGTTCGCAGGGGAGGCTTTCCCCAGCTGAGCCGAGGGGCCCTGGACTCTCAGCCTTACTCCACTTCTTTGCTTCTTCTCTTCATTGCCTCTGGGCTTCTTATTAGTCACAGCAGGCAGCAAATCTCATAAGAGATTTATTGGAGGATCCAGGGATGGCTGATCTCTCCTCCCAAGATAGGACAGCAGGGAACTGGACAAAAGGCAGGGCTTATATAGGGTTTCTTTCGTAGGGGGCAGAACTCTTCAGGACAGAGATTTCCAGCATAGGGATTGGTTAGTTTTTGTGGGAAACTCAGGGATTGGTGGGGTATTCCTGCTCAGGGATTAGTAGATTTTCAACCCTTTTCACTGCGCTGGGGTCCATGGGTCAGGATAGGAAGTCCTGCCTGACTGACCACAGGCTCCTTTGGCTGAGCCCTCATCTCAGAGAGGCTGGAAAGGCGCTGTGAGCTGCTGCTGTGCTATCTCAAGGTGGCACATTTCCTTTCCCACCTCTAGGCTCTAGGCCACAGCACACGTGTGGAGATCAGAGGACCTCCAAGAGTTGTTGGTTCTTTCTTGTGATTGGTTCCAGAGATTAAACTCAAATCATCGGGCTTTTGTCCACTGAGCCATCCTATGTTTTGTATGTTTTTAGTGTGTGTGGATGCCAGAAGTTGACATCTGGCGTCTACCTGTATGAGACAGGGTCTCTCACTGAACCTGAAGCTCATCCATCTGGCCAGTCTGACTGAGCAGCACGCATTAGGGGTCCTGCGTCTGCCTCCCTGTGGCTGGGATTACAGACTTGTGCCACAGCACTTAGCTTTGTGTGTGGGTGCTGTGGACCTGAACTTGGGTCTTCATACTCGTTGGGTGAATGCTTTACTGACAGCCATCCCTCTACCCCCTTTGCATGTGCTTTGTTTGATAGAACATCTGTTGAAGAGGGCTGCTTCTTGGAAGTAGAAAAACGGTGCTATAGAGAGCGGAGATAGAAAACTGTCTTCCTCAGAAGAGTACATCAAGTCTGTCAGGTGCTTGTCTTTTAGCCAGAATCTTAGAGATTTGTGATGCTCTTACCAGGTCCTATAATCTCAGCAGAGAACCAGTGTTAGACAGATAGAGCTCTGAGTTTGAGACAAGTTCCAGGCCAGCCAGGGATGCATAGTGAGGACCCCCTCAAACAAAAACAAAAACAAACAATAACAACAACAACAACAAAACCCTCCAAATTTTAGAATATGTGACCAAGCCAGCTCAGTCAGTCAACAGGTTCTCCAGGGCAGGAGTGAGGATTAAAAAGAAAAAAAGACAATTAGACAACACTGCAGCATGACCACAGCCAGTTCTGAGGCTGAGGCGGGTTTTTTTTTTTTTTCCCCCAATCTGCTTTTATACCATTTTAATTACATGCAAGTAATAAGGTCAGTTCTAGGTTAAGATATGAGCAGGGCTATAAAGAAAGTCCCATGATCACTGTTTCTAGGGGCTTATCAGGATGACCAAGATATCTGAGCCTGCTTCCTTGACCTAGCCCAAAGTCATATTCTTGCCTGAAGCTTACTTATAGCCCAAAATCAGATTCCTGCAAGAGATTACGTCCCTGTCTTGGCCCAATGTCAAATTCCTGCCAAGCGGCTCCAAAAGCTCTCCACAAATATGGTTTTCTTTTCTTTACCAGATTTATAGAGTATCTTTACTAGTAATTGACATTGGCCCAGTTTTTTTTTTAATTTTATTTATTTTATATATATGAGTACACTATCGCTATCTTCAGACACTCTAGAAGAGGGCATTAGATTCCATTACAGATGGTTGTGAGCCACCATGTGGTTGCTGGGAGTTAAACTCAGAACCTTTGGAAGAACAGAACAGTCAGTGCTCTTAATCACTGAGCCATCTCTGTAGCTCTGGCCCAGTTTTTTAATTTAAAAAATAATATTGTAACACTTTTTATGGGGTTGTAAGGATAACTGAATGCACTATAATTATCTCACGCACATGTACAATGCTATGAAAGAAATGTTTCCCTTTATTAAGAAATAAAATATTTATGTGTATAAGTGTTTACCACATGAGTACCTGGTGCCTGTAGAAAGCAGAAGAGGGCTTCAGATCCCTTGGAACTTGAGTTGTCACCACAGGGAATTAAACCTGGGTCTTCTGGAAGAGCAGCAAGTGTTCTTTTTTTGTTGTTGTTTTTTGTTTTTCGAGACAGGGTTCCTGTGTAGCAGCAAGTGCTCTTAACTGCTGACCCATCTCTAGCCCCAGAGGATATGATGTAGTTTATTATAATGTAGTTCATTGTAATGGATCTTTTTTCTTCTAAGTTTACCCTGTCTACTCACTGGGTAGGAGCGGCCTTGAGCTCCTTTCATATTAAAAAACTTTGAGGACTTAGATAATAAGATGTTTTTCTATTCTTAATTTTTAATTGTGGTGAGAATTGTGTTATATACTAGTAATCTGGCACTCTAGAAGATATGGCAGGAGAATCTTGAGTTGCAGGCTAATGAGACTTCATCTTAAATTAATCTCAGCTATATTAAAAATTATTCTGGTATGTTGGACATTGTCGTATGCTTTTGATCCCAGCAGTTTCAAAGTAGAGGTAGGTAGAACTCTGAGTTCCAAGTCAACCTAGTCTATGAGTTCTGGGCCAGCCAAAGATAAATAGTGAGTGAAACCTTGTCTCAGAAAACAGCGAAGTTACCCTAGTAGTCAAAATCAACACTTCTTTTGCCCCTAATCTCCTGACCAAATTCATTGGGTATGTTCTCAAAGTTTTGAGGCTGTAAATAGTTGCTGGAAAGAAGATTAAGAGAAAACGATGTTTTTCTCATTTTGTTCTCAATGAGAACTTAGTAATAAGTTCATATGTCTGACATTTATGAAACCTTTTGTTTTAAACCTAGTGTTATGGTTTAAATATAGTGCCTCCCAAAATGCCCAGTGTTGGCGGTGTGGTTTGTTGAGAAGTGATAGAATCATGAAGGCAGTAATGGCCTCACTGGATTAGACATTGATAAATTCGTAACTGAATGGACTGTTTAGGTGAGGTAGGGCCTCTTGGAGGAAGCAGTTACTAAAGGTGTGCCTTTGAAGGGTAACACTCACTTCTTTGCAGTCAGCTTTCCCTCTAGATGCTTCTTGTCACTACAGGCTTAGAAACAATGGGCTCATATGACCACAGACTGAATGAAACCTGAAAGAAAGCTCCTGCCCATCTTTCTCTGAAAAACCTTTCTTCCTAATTGTTTTTTTTTGGGGGGTGTCGGTATTTTTCTTCAGTGAGGGAGCATGACTAACACAATTTTTAGTGTCTTTTATCTTATTAATTGGTATCGAAATCAAACCTAGGGTCTCATGAATGCTAGAGATCACTCTACCATGAGCTACACCCAAAGCCTTCTGTTTTTAAGTTTAGTGAGCTAGTTTGCAGTTGGAGACGAGTCTCAAGAGGAAAACTGTTCTTTGAAGTACTTTGAATTTCATATATTTGTTTTTGTGTATGTGTGAATGCTGTTGCTTTGTGCATTTAGGCCAATGGACAACTTATGGGAGAAATAGTATAAATCATGTAAGAAACGACCCGTTAAGCCAGGCATGCTAATGCAGGCCTTACATCCCAGCACTCGGGAGGCAAAGGCAGTTGGATCTCTGTGATTTCCAGGGCTTAGTCTACAGAGTTCCAGGGCAGCCAGTGCTACACAGGGAAACCATGTTTTGAAAAACCAAAAAAAAAAAAAAACCTTAAAAATCTAATTATATTGATACGTTTATGTTAAAATGATGTGGTAAAATGACTGGAATTAGCTTTTGACAGTACAGTTTCTTTGGTTATTTGCTTTGTCAGTCCATCCTTTCTTTTACTTTCTTCTTTTTATCTTCCTATCTTTCTTGAGGTAGAGTAGCATTAAGTTGCCAAGGCTGGCCTTAAAGTTACAGCAGCCTCCTGCCTCATTCTGTCAAGCTGGGATTACAAGTATGTGCTCCTAGACCCAGCTGAGTTTAGATGTTTTTTAAAACACTTACACTTCTTTGTGTGTGTGTGTCTAGGTTTGCACACCACAGTATGAGTTTGCAAATCAAGATAGCTTGTTGAGAATCAGTCCTCTTCTTTTATCATATGGGTTCTGGTAATAAACTTGGGCAACCCAGCCTGGTGGTAGGTGCCTTTATATGTGGAGTCACACTTAATAAGATTTTGATATGCTTTTCTCATACTTACATTGTTCATTGTGGTATTAACACAATATGATGTTTATGAATTGATTTGAGGCTGTTTGAAGGTGTTTTTGGAAATAATGAGGCTGACAGAGTTGGAGAGGTCAGAATAGAGAGAATTATGAATGACTTTTCTAGAGAAGAACAGAACCAGTGTCAGTGCTTTATTGTGATACTTGTTCATTTGCTTGCTGTTTGCATGCCTGTTTTCATCAATGACTTATGCTTACTGATAATGGGGACTGCTACACTTTTCCCCTTATAATAGTCTTAAACATGGATTAATTACATAAACTGTACATCCAATAAATGTTTTCTGAATCCAGGTGAATTTAGAAAATTGGACTTTTGAGGTTTTTATTGTTATTTTGAGTTGGTTGTTTGGGTTTTGTTGAAATAGCACTCCAAGGGCCCAAGCTCACTTCAGTCTATAGTCAGAGCTGGCTGTGAACTTCTGACTTACCTGCCTTGCCTCCTTGTGTAGCAAATACAGGCATGTGCCACTGTGCACAACAGCAAGAGTAGACATTTTGTTGTTTGCAGTACTGTTTGAACCCAAGTCCTTGTATGTTCTAGGTAAACACTACTTCTGAGCTGAATCTACCTACTGTCCCTCTCCCTGGTATAATCCATCAATTGGTAGATCTGTTTTTATCTATTGGTTGGAATCTTTCCTAGAGAACCTCCCCCCCCCCTTCAAACATTTCATCAGGCAAAATGGCTGTTTGAAGCTTAGGATGAGAGAAAGGGCTTAGGAGTCCTGAGGATCTAGGTAACCTAAGCTCTGTAGCAGGTTCTTAACCAGCCTTGGCTACACACTGAAACAGTGAAGATAGTAACAATGGGGACTAACTAAGTTAGGGACATAGGAGAAATCTATTGACTAAAAAAATGAGACTGAGTGATTTTATTCATTGTGTTAAAATGAATAATTATGGCATTACCTTTTTTTTGTAGATGAAATTATCAAACTGAATAGAAAGGAAGGAAAGAAGCAAAATTTTCCAAAACTAAATAGAAGACTCCAGCAAAGTGGTACCCGGCAATTCAGGATGAGAGTACGGTGGGGAATCCAGCAAAATTCTGGTAAGGTCTAAAATGCTGTTATTTTTGGACGCATAATGTAATATGTTCATTCATAGACTTAAACCTGGAGGGGATACACCAGTACTCTCAATTTTTTGTTTAATTCTGAAAACCTGGAAAAACATTATTTCTTAGAGTTTAGATTTGCCAAATGTCTTATATAGCATGTGGTCCTGTTTTCCTTTCCCAGTGATAGTCTGATGATAACTGACTCTAGCTTGAATTTGTTCAGTGGAAGAAAAGTTCCTTCATTTTCAAGAATCTCCAAGCATCCTCTACTGACAAAGTGTCATGCTCATGGATAAAATAGTACTGTTCTCTAAGAGGCAGATAGAAAAGGAAGGACTGGGAGCTGAGAGATAATACACTAGTAGTGATTAATATACCCCCATAGCATAACAGGCTTATATTCTGGTCTAAAAATTACAGGTAAGGGGTATCATACAAAAAGGTTCAAGAGTTAAATAAGCTTCAGAATGACATATGCTATTACTTTTCTTTGAGATGCACCGTACATATTAGTCCTGAGAAATTCTACAGTAAAGAAAACTTTTAATTTTAATCTTAGTGTTTACTCTGAGATTTTTGTTGTAAAATGTTATGTGTTACAGATGTCATTCTAAAATTTTTCCCCACTAAAAATCAGAATTAAATTGAGACTTCTCATCACATACATTCTCCCCAAAATCAGAGTTAAGATGAGACTTCCCACCATTACCATAGTTTCTTAGCTGATCTCTAAAAATTCCTGGCTGTTGCATTAAGAAATTTTAAGGGCGGTATCATGATTAAGCATATTGATTTACCCTTCAGGAGATCTTGAGTTGAATTCCCAGCATCCACATAGTGGCTCACAACTAACTATCTGTGAAGGGATCTGATACCCTCTTCTGGCATGCAGGTGTACAATCAGATAGAGTACTACTACATCTAAAATAATGATGATAATAATAAATATCTAAAAAAATTTAGAAAGTTGAGAAAGTGAAAAGATGGTGTCATTTAGAAATTGATATAATTGTCACTTAGAAATCCAAAGGTTAAAAAAAAAAAGAAAAAAAAGAAAAGAAATCCAAAGGTTAAAAAATACAGAATTTGGAACTAGAGGTATAGCTCATAGGTATGACAGAGCTGGTGCATAGTATTTATAAGATTTTGAATTCAGTCTCTCGTACCAAGGGGAAAAGAAAAGTCTCCAGAAAACCAAGTTCCATGTAATAGTTTATTTAAAATGAAGATAAATACTGCATGTTTTCTCTCATATGCAGGTCTGTGTGTGTGTTTGTGTGTGTGTGCGCGTGCACGTGTGCGTGTGTGTGTGTGTGTGTGTGTGTGTGTGTACATACATACACGTACAACATGAATGCAATGGAGAACTATTAAGGTGAAGGAAGAAGACTTTTGGGATGTAACTCAGTGGTAGAATACTTGTCTAGTATCTGTAAGATACTGAACTGAATCCTCAGCACCACAAAAAGAAAGTAATAATTAGGGACTATGGTGTAGCTTCATGATAGGGCTCTGGCCTGGGTTTGCATGACACGTGGGGCTTAATCCTCAGCACAACCAAAGAAAGGAGTAGTAATTAAGACTGTAATAACTTTCTATGATGCTATGAGTGACCATTTAAAATTATTAGGAGAAATTAATTTTTATGTGATTGATAAAGCATATAGAATATCTAGTGATAAGTATGATAAATGTACAAAACAAGATTTCACTTAGCTAGTGACACAAAATATTTGTATGGTGAAATAATATACCAGATTCCTGAATAGTAAAGTGCTGTGAAGATGCTTAAAGTTAATTATAAATAAATGTAATTTCCCATTTGTTTGTTTGAGTTTTTCTTGAGACGGTGTCTTTCAACATAACTGGCTATACTGAAACTCACTATGTAGACCAGTCTAGCCTGGAACTCACAGAGATCCACTTACCTCTGCTTTCTTGTGCTGGGTTAAAGGTATGTGATGCCTGCCATTTTCCCTTTTAAAACCCTGAGAGACAACTTAAGTCACAGAAATCTTGTGCGATAGTTGATCACTTTCTGAATCCTGATATTGTGAACTAGAAAAACCTCTTCTTCTTGTGGTGTGATTCAGCTCTAGCACACACCTTTAACCCAAGAGCTTTTCTGTAAGCAAGAGCTAAATAAAGTCAACTGTAGGACAAGAGGCAGATGAAGCAACCAGTTGATAGGGAGTGAACATAAGAAAACCCAGGAAAGAGAAAGGAGGGCCTTTGAGTTGAAGGTATTTAAGACATTGTGGAGGAGGAGGAGCCCTTTCCTTCTGGGATGTCAGTGGTGTAGGAAGGTCAGCTGGTGCTTTCTCTGCCTCTCTGAGCTAACAGGCTTTCACAACAGTGTTTTAGCTCCCGAGTCTTCATTGGGACTTCATTTTATTAAAAAACAACAAAATCTATTTTATGAACATTGATAATGAAAGAATATAAATAGTTTTAAAAAACACCACCCCAGAGATACAGGTTTATTCTCATTGGTAATCAAATTACAAATAAAGCCTAATATCCCCCCCCCCCCCGTACTAAGCAATACAGATAAAAGGGGGGCTGGGTGTATGGCTAGTTGTTGAACACTTCCCTACTGTGTACAAGGCTTTGGGTTCAGCTCCAAGCACCTAAAAACAAAAAATATAAGAATAACCGAATAGCACAAGGGAATTTACAGGGGCTGGAGAAATTACTGAGTGGGTAAGAATATTGGCTGCTATTTGAGAAGACTCCAGTTCTGTTCCCAGCACCCACAAGCTGCCTCACAGCCATATGTAGCTCCAGTTCAAGGGACTTGGACATCTGTCTTCTGACTTCTGCAGACAACACTTGTACACAAACAGTAAAAAGTAAATCTTTAAAAAACAAATATAGTACACAAAATATTTTTCAAAAATAAAAGCTTTTTAAAGTTGATAATAATACAGAAAAAGAATTTTATCTTATACTTCTAGAAATACAAATAAATGCATTCATTTGGGATGTTTTTGTAATGTAAGTATAAATTATTAAGAGTTTGCATTATTCTTTAGCCTGGCATTTTATCATCTAGTAATATGCTAAGGATGGATGTATGTACAAATGTTAGGAGTAACTGAAATGAAATTTAAAGGTTATCTTGCTACATAATAAGTTAGAAGTCAGCCTGGACTACCTTAGAGAAACCCTGTGTCAAAAAACAAAACAGACAACTGAGATGATTACTAAGTTGGTTAGATTGAGTATAGCATATTTTAAAGTACTATAGTAAAAAAGATGGGCTGGAGAGATGGCTCAGTGATTAAGAGCACTGACTGCTCTTCCAGAGGTCCTGAGTTCAATTCCCAGCAACCACATGGTGGCTCAATGTGCTTTGATCCCTTTTTCTGGTGTGTCTGAAGACAGCTGCAGTATACTTATATATAATAAATAAATCTTTAAAAAATTAAACATACAAAACCAGGAATAATATTCTTCAAATAATATTAATGTAGCCTATAAAATAATACACAAGAGTATGAATTTAGCTGAAGCAAAAAGTTGATTCTGCTCACTTTTTCTGTACATAACTAGTACAGAATGCTTACTTACCATGTGATAATACTTAAATATAATACTTATAATTTAATATAGTTAAAGCTAAAATTAGGTTTTTGGAATATCTATGTTACACTTTTTTTTAAATCTCATGTATGTATAGAATGGGCATTTTTTTTTTAATAATTAGAGAAAGTATTTAAATTGGAGAGCCATAGAACAGAAAAGCAAACTCAGAATTGTTCTATGCCACAGAGATTAAAATAGCAAAGCAACTTGAATAAAGTAGGGCTGCAAGAAAGAAGCCAGGTTATAATTTGTAAGTAAATGGAAGATGAGCTAGTGCACTAACAGAGGTGTGATCACGTTCAAAGACTCAACGTTAGCCATGCATAGCATGTTACTATTTCAGCATGAAATACAAGATCATTAATGAAACACTTTACATGTCTTATCTCAGTTCAGACTAGTCGTACTTCAGTAGTCACTAGCCACTGCTGAACGTAATGAAGCACACTTATAATCACAGCATTTGGGAGGAAAACAGGAAGATTTCTGTGAAGTCAAGGCCCCATCTTCAGTCTTTTCAAGACTGTGCAGGACTATATAGTGAGACCCCATTTCAAAACCAAATAAATAAAATAGTGGCTACTGTAATACACAGGTGTAGTTTATATTGTGCTATTGTAAAGTTAGGGGTTTGAGATATATTTCAGTGGTGGAGTGTTTATATAGCACATATAAGATCCTGAGTTTAGTCATCATCACCACATCCACCACCAAATTTCCAAAGTAAAGCATTCTTAACTTTTTAATATCCTCTCCTTCTGTAGGTTTTGGTAAAACTGGTGTGAGCCGTAGAGGAAGAGCACTCCCTGGAAAGAGACGTCCTTATGGAGTCATCACTGGCCTTGCAGCCAGGAAAGCAACTGGTATTCGAAAGGGAATAAGTCCTATGAATCGTCCACCTCTAAGTGACAAGGTAGGATGTCATATGATGGCTTAGTCCTGATGCAGATACCATTTTCCATTGTCTGTCACACACTTATAGCGAATTTTAAGATATGTAGTCCTTTCTGGCCTACAGAACTTGCTGTATAGACCAGGCTGGCCTTGAGTTCACATAGGTTTGTGCCTTTTAAGTGTTGAGATTAAAGATATGTGCCACCACACCTGGCTATCCAAATGTTTTCATGAATAAGCTTTAGAGCCTTTTGGTTGTTTGGTTTTTTTTTCTTTTTTTTTAAAGTAAGGGTTTTATTTGTAAGTGTGTGCACACTTGTATGAGTGCAGGAGCCCTTGAAGGTCAGAGGCATCAGATCCTGGAGCTGGAGATACAGCCAGTTGTCATGGGTGCTGGGAACTGAATTCAGGTTTTCTACAAGAACAGCTGTCCTGTTATTTGCTGAGTTGTCTCTCTAGCCTCCTCCCCCTTTAATATTTAAGAAATTAATATTCTGTTTGTGTGCAGGCACATGCACTTAGGCAATGTATGAAGATCAGGGGACAACTCTGGGAGTCTGCTCTTTCCTTCCACCTTTATGTGGGTTTGGGGGATAAACTGATAGCTGTCAGTTTATCTGCCCAGCAGATTCTTTTACCCACAGGGCCATTTATGTATTTATTCTTTTGGATGATGGAGATTAAACTTAGAACTAGACAGCTATTGTACTATTGAAATATATCCCCAGCATTGATTTTTTTTTTTTAATTTATCTTTTTGAATCATGTATCTAAGGCTAGTCAAGACTCTTGCCTCTACCTCTCAAATGCTACACTTAACAGGCATGTTCCTTCATGCTCATGCTCTCCTGATTTGTATATTTAAAATGATTTATTTTCTTGTTTGTTTGTTTAACACATTTTCTCTTTATTATGTAGCCCTGCCTGTATTGAAACTCAATATGTAGATGCTAGCCTTAAATTCACAAAAATTGTCCTGCCTCTTCCTCCCAAGTGTTGGGTTAAAGGTGTAAAATACCATGCCCAGATGATTTTTATTTTTTAAATCAAGAACCTTGGGACTTAAATAATAAACATTTTAATAGCTAAGTAAAAATTCTTGCCATTCATAAATATACCTCATTCCCAATTACAGTTGTTCTTCCATATCTGTGAGAATTAGTTCCGGAACACTTCTCTAATACCAAGGTCTTTGACATGTAGCTCAAAGTCTTTTACATAGTACAGTATTTGCATATAAAATATGCCTATTCTCATATGTACTTTAAATCATCTATCAGTTACCCGTAATTCCTATTACAGTGTAAATACTATATAAGTAATTGTTTTACTGTATTTAAGAAACAACGACAAGAAAAATCTATACACATTTAATAAACATAGTTTCTTTTGTCTCTGAGAAGGGATTGTTCAGTTCACTGTGTGCCAAAGATAACTTGAACTCCTGATCCCTCCTGCCTTTACTTACCAAGGAAGGCCTGAATTATAGGAGTTCACCACCATACTTGGCATAAGTAAATTTTAACATTAATTTATAACAAATAATTATAGCATGTCAGGTACTTTAAAGGAAAAATTATGTTTCATAGAGGAGCACTTCACATTAATCTATAAAGTAATTATTGGTGTTATCTCTTAAGGTAAAATAAAGAAGCTTGGAGTAGGAGCTGGAGAGATTGATCCTGGGTTAAGAGAACATGCTGCTCTTACAGAGGACCTGAGTTCGGTTTCCAGCACCTATATCAGATTTATGATCACTTCAGTTCCAGGGGCTCTGACAGCCTCTTGTGTTCTCTAGAAGCACATGTATGCATATGCACATATTCATACCCAAACACAATGCTCATATATAAGCAAAATGCTTGGATTGGGATATTAGTCTAATTTTGTGGGGGTTTTATGTTTTTGATAATCATTTTCCTTGTTTCTATATTTCCTTCTTTTCTGAATAATCTCTTAAGAATCAGTGGGGTAGTGCTAGGAAGATGGTTCGGGATGGCACTTGTTATGCTTGTGGACCTTTGTTCAATCTACATAAAGCAGCCTGTAATCTGAGAAATGGAGACAGGTGGGTTCGTGGGCCTTGCTGACCACCCAGTCGGTTTGTCTGGAACCAGTGAGTTCAGTGAGATTCTTTCTCAAAAAATAAAGTCAAGAGCTGTTGAAGAAAATACCTGACATTGGCCTCTGTCCTACACACACGCACACACACATGTACAGAAATATGTCCATCCATTTATATACCACACATATAAGTAAATGAATAAAGATCTGTTTAAAACAAAAATGGAGCCAACTGTGGATCCCATCTTAATCCTAGCACTTAAAGACTATGGAAGTTGGAAGATTGTAAATGTGAGGTTGTGAGGCTAGGCTGGACTACGTAGTATAATCCTGTCTCAATAAAACAAATATATAATATAGGCTAGATGTTGTGGTGCATGCCTTTAAACTCAGCACTCAGGAGGCAGAGGCAGAGGCAGGGATCTCTGAGTTGCATAGTGGGTACCAGGATAGCAAGGGAAATGTAGAGGGACCCTGTCAGACAGAAGAGGGGCAGGGGAAGAAAAGCAACAAATAAATCCAAGTTAAATATGCAAGAAAATACTTAAGTACTATTTTAAAAATTATTGTCATGTTTATTAAGTTCTCATGATTAAAGCAATGGGAAAATGCAGATAATATATAAGATAATGTATACAGTTTAGAGACATCTTTGTAGAAAATGTAGAAGCTTGAATTAGGATTTTATGATGAATATAGTTTACATACGTGAAGGAAAGAACAGACATTTCACATCTTTGATTTTTATTAAATCCCACCCCAATCAATTATATTTTAATATCTTTGTTTTCAAAACCTCTTTTATGTACTTGTTTTGGAAATTGGCCTTTATCTTTTTACATAATGTGTTAGTCAACTTTTTATTATTGTAAGAAAGCCCTTGAAATAATATTAAGGAGCAAGGCTTGTTTCCACCTCATCTTTCGGGTTGTGCTGCTAAGGAGCAGCAGAGCACATAGCTCTGGGCTCTGGTGAAATAGGTCTTGGCAGGAGACTATTGGAGCAAACTGCTCACCTCACAGCCAGAAACCGGACCCAAGACTCATCAGTGTGCCTGATTCTTTTCTTGAGTGTTAAGTAACATTTCCCCCACCACCAGTTCACTTTCCACACCACTACATCTGTATTTTACATATAATATGATTATCATCTTTTTAGTCCTTTATGAAAATTTCAAATAATTTTAGTTTCTCCACCTTCCTTATTGTATTGAAATAGTTTTTGGGCTCTGCCAGTGTGCATTAAGAAAGGTTAGGCATGTTGGCACACTCCCCCACAACACTTTTGAGACAGAAGTAGGTAGATCTGTGAGTTCAAGGCCAGCCTGGTCTACATAATGAGTTCTAGGACAGGCAGGGCTTTTTAGAGAGACCCTGTCTCAAATAAACAAAAAATAACAACCAAAAAAGTTTTTATTGTCTTAAGGTATTAACAAATGGCAGTCTGATTAACATAGTTTTCTTCCCTTCTAAAAGAATATAGAACGATATTTTCCAGCATTAAAACGGAAGACAAGTCTTCTGAGACAAAATGAAGTGCAAAGGAAACCAGTTGCAGTTCTCAAGAGGCCTAATCAGCTAAACAGAAAGTAAGTACTGAAGGGGAAGAGGAGAATGTGCCATTTGGAAGTATCTGTGTTGGTCTTGTTGC